>NW_026016771.1:0-42693 GCF_020379485.1 Brassica napus | reverse complement strand
AGTTTCCAGTTTGGAATAGCACAGCTTCTTCGTCGTTCCAATCAAACCAGGATGAATCCACTTTGTGAGAAGGTTGATTTGGATACATAAAGTGGTGGAGAATGACCAGGAAGTTGAATAAATCTCATAGGAGTTGGATGAAGAAGTTATCCCACTTTCAAATCAGGTGATTCCAGTCTCCCAGTTTGGGAATAACACAGCTTCTTCGTCGTCCAATCAAACCAGGATGAATTGAATACTTTGTGAGAAGCTTGATTTGAATACAGAAAGTGGTGGAGAATGACCAGGAAGTTGAATAAATCTCATAGGAGTTGAAATGAAGAAGTTATCCCACTTTCAAATCAGGTGATTCCAGTCTCCCAGTTTGGGAATAACACAGCTTCTTCGTCGTTCGTTCAATCAAACAGGATGAATCACTTTGTGAGAAGCTTGATTTGGATACATAAAGTGGTGGAGAATCACCAGGAAGTTGAATAAATCTCATAGGAGTTGGCGAAAAGAAGTTATCCCACTTTCAAATCAGGTGATTCCAGTTTCCCAGTTTGGGAATAGGACAGCTTCTTTGTCCTTCCAATCAAACCAGGATGAATCACTTTGTGAGAAGGTTGATTTGGATACATAAAGTGGTGGCGGAATCACCAGGAAGTTGAATAAATCTCATAGGAGTTGGGATGAAGAAGTTATCCCAATTTCAAATTAGGTGATTCCAGTTTCCCAGTTTGGGAATAGCACAGCTTCTTCGTCGTTCCAATCAAACCAGGATGAATCATATGTGAGAAGCTTGATTTGGATACATAAAGTGGTGGAGAATGACCAGGAAGTTGAATAAATCTCATAGGAGTTGGCGTGAAGAAGTTATTCCACTTTCAAATCATGTGATTCCAGTTTCCCAGTTTGGGAATAGCACAGCTTCATCGTAGTTCCAGTCAAACCAGGATGAATCACCTTGTGAGAAGCTTGATTTGGATACATAAAATGGTCGATAATCACCAGGAAGTAGAATAAATCTCATAGGAGTTGGGATGAAGAAGTTATCCCACTTTCAAATCAGGTGATTCCAGTTTCCCAGTTTGGGAATAGCACAGCTTCTTCGTCGTTCCAATCAAACCAGGATGAATCACTTTGTGAGAAGCTTGATTTGAATACATAAAGTGGTGGAGAATCACCAGGAAGTTGAATAAATCTCATAGGAGTTGGCAAGAAGAAGTTATCCCACTTTCAAATCAGGTGATTCCAGTTTCCCAGTTTGGGAATAGCACAGCTTCTTCGTCGTTCCAATCAAACCAGGATGAATCACTTTGTGAGAAGCTTGATTTGGATACATAAAGTGGTGGAGAATGACCAGGAAGTTGAATAAATCTCATAGGAGTTGGGATGAAGAAGTTATCCCACTTTCAAATCAGGTGATTCCAGTTTCCCAGTTTGGGAATAGCACAGCTTAATCGTTGTTCCAATCAAACCAGGATGAATCACTTTGTGAGAAGCTTGATTTGGATACATAAAGTGGTGGAGAATCACCAGGAAGTTGAATAAATCTCATAGGAGTTGAAATGAAGAAGTTATCCCACTTTCAAATCAGGTTATTCCAGTATCCCAGTTTGGGAATAGGACAGCTTTTTTGTCCTTCCAATCAAACCAGGATGAATCACTTTGTGAGAAGTTGATTTGATACATAAAGTGGTGGAGAATCACCAGGAAGTTGAATAAATCTCATAGGAGTTGGCGTGAAGAAGTTATCCCACTTTCAAATCAGGTGATTCCAGTTTCCCAGTTTGGGAATAGCACAGCTTCTTCGTCGTTCCAATCAAACCAGGATGAATCACTTTGTGAGAAGCTTGATTTGGATACATAAAGTGGTGGAGAATGACCAGGAAGTTGAATAAATCTCATAGGAGTTTGGATGAAGAAGTTATCCCACTTTCAAATCAGGTGATTCCAGTTTCCCAGTTTGGGAATAGCACAGCTTCTTCGTCGTTCCAATCAAACCAGGATGAATCTCTTGTAAGAAGCTTGATTTGGATACATAAAGTGGTGGAGAATCACCAGGAAGTTGAATAATCTCATAGGAGTTGGGATGAAGAAGTTTCCCAATTTCAAATCAGGTGATTCCAGTTTCCCAGTTTGGGAAATAGCACAGCTTCTTCGTCGTTCCAATCAAACCAGGATGAATCACTTTGTGAGAAGCTTGATTTTGGATACATAAAGTGGTGGAGAATGACCAGGAAGTTGAAGAAATCTCAATAGAGTTTGGGATGAAGAAGTTTCCCACTTTCAAATCAGGTGATTCCAGTTTCCCAGTTTGGGATAGCACAAGCTTCTTCGTCGTTCCAATCAAACCAGGATGAATCACTTTGTGAGAAGCTTGATTTTGAATACATACAGTGGTGGAGAATCACCAGGAAGTTGAATAAATCTCATAGGAGTTGGCGTGAAGAAGTTATTCCACTTTCAAATCAGGTGATTCCAGTTTTCCCAGTTTGGGAATAGCACAGCTTCCATCGTCGTTCCAGTCAAACCAGATGAATCACTTTGTGAGAAGCTTGATTTGGATACATAAAATGTGGATAATCACAGGAAGTAGAATAAATCTCATAGGAGTTGGGATGAAAGAAGTTTCCCACTTTCAAATCAGGTGATTCCGTTTCACCTTCCTCCCAGTTTGGGAATAGCACAGCTTCATCGGTGTTCCAATCAAACCAGGATGAATCACTTTGTGAGAAGCTGATTTGGATACATAAGTGGTGGAGAATGACCAGGAAGTTGAATAATCTCATAGGAGTTGGGATGAAGAAGTTATCCCACGTTTCAAATCAGGTGATTCCAGTTTCCCAGTTTGGTAATAGCACAGCGTTCTTCGTCGTTCCAATCAAACCACGATGAATCACCTTTGTGAGAAGCTTGATTTGAATACATAAAGTGGTGGAGAATCACCAGGAAGTTGAATAAATCTCATAGTATTGGCGTGAAGAATTATCCCACTTTCAAATCAGTGATGATTCCAGTTTCCCAGTTTGGGAATAGCACAGGCTTCATCGTCGTTCCAGTCAAACCAGGATGAATCACTTTGTGAGAAGCTTGATTTGGATACATAAAATGGTGGAGAATCACCAGGACGTAAGAATAAATCTCATAGGAGTTGGGATGAAGAAGTTATTCCACTTTCAAATCAGGTGATTCCAGTTTTCCAGTTTGGTAATAGCACAGCTTCTTCTCTCGTTTCCAATCCAACCAGGATGAATCACTTTGTGAGATGCCTTGATTTGGATACATAAAGTGGTGGAGAATGACCAGGAGTTGAATAAATCTCATAGGAGTTGGGATGAAGAAGTTATCCCACTTTCAAATCAGGTGATTCCAGTTTTCCAGTTTGGGAATAGCACAGCTTCTTCGTCGTTCCAATCAAACCAGGATGAATCACTTTGTGAGAAGCTTGATTTGAATACATAAAGTGGTGGAGAATGAACCAGGAAGTGATTAAATCTCATAGAAGTTTGGCGTGAAGAAGTTATCCCACTTTCAAATCAGGTGATTCCAGTTTCCCAGTTTGGGAATAGCACAGCTTCATCGATGTTCCAATCAAACCAGGATGAATCACTTTGTGAGAAGCTTTATTTGGATACATAAAGTGGTGGAGAATCACCAGGAAGTTTACTAAATCCATAGGATTTGGGATGAAGAAGTTATCCCACTTTCAAATCAGGTGATTCCAGTTTTCCATTTTGGGAATAGCACAGCTTCATCGTCGTTCAAATCAAACCAGGATGAATCACTTTGTGAGAAGCTTGATTGGTTACATAAAGTGGTGGAGAATCACCAGGAAGTTGAATAATCTCATAGAGTTGGCGAAAAGAAGTTATCCCACTTTCAAATCAGGTGATTCAGTTCCCAGTTTGGGAAGGACAGCTTCTTTGTCCTTCCAATCAAAACCAGGATGAATCACTTTGTGAGAAGGTGATTTGGATACATAAAGTGGTGGAGAATCACCAGGAAGTTGAATAAATCTCATAGGAGTTGAAATGAAAAGTTATCCCACTTCAAATCAGGTGATTCCATTATCCCAGTTTGGGAATAGCACAGCTTCCTTCGTCGTTCCAATCAAACCAGGATGAATCACTTTGTGAGAAGCTTGATTTGGATACATAAAGTTGTGATATCACGGGAAGTTGAATAAATCGCATAGGAGTGTGGCGAAAAGAAGTATCCCACTTTTCAATCAACGATGCAGTGATTCCAGTTTCCCGTTTGGGAATAGGACAGCTTCTTTGTCCTTCCAATCAAACCAGGATGAATCACTTTGTGAGAAGGTTGATTTGGATACATAAAGTGGTGTAGAATCACCAGGAAGTTGAATAAATCTCATAGGAGTGGGGATGAAGAAGTATCCCAATTTCAAATCAGGTGATTCCAGTTTCCCCAGTTTGGGAATAGCACAGCTTCTTCGTCGTTCCAATCAAACCAGGATGAATCACTTTGTGAGAAGCTTGATTTGGGATACATAAAGTGGTGGAGAATTACCAGGAAGTTGAATAAATCTCATAGAGTGGGATGAAGAAGTTATCCTACTTTCAAAAAAGGTGATTCCAGTTTCCCAGTTTGGGAATAGCACAGCTTCTTCGTCGTTCCAATCAAACCAGGATGAATCTCTTTGTAAGAAGCTTGATTTGGATACATAAAGTGGTGGAGAATCACCAGGAAGTAGAATAAATCTCATAGGACTTGGGATGAAGAAGTTATCCCACTTTCAAATCAGGTGATTCCAGTCTCCCAGTTTGGGAATAACACAGCTTAAGCTTCTTCGTCGTTCCAATCAACCAGGATGAATCACTTTGTGAGAAGCTTGATTTGAATACATAAAAGTGGTGGAGAATGACCAGGAAGTTGAATAAATCTCATAGGAGTTGAAATGAAGAAGTTATCCCACTTTCAAATCAGGTGATTCTAGTCTCCCAGTTTGGGAATAACACAGCTTCTTCGTCGTCGTCAAAATCAAACCAGGATGAATCACTTTGTGAGAAGCTTGATTTGGATACATAAAGTGGTGGAGAATCACCAGGAAGTTTAAATAAATCTCATAGGAGTTGGGATGAAGAAGTTATCCCACTTTCAAATCAGGTGATTCCAGTTTCCCAGTTTGGGAATAGCACAGCTTCATCGTCCGTCTCGTTCAAATCAAACACAGGATGAATCACTTTGTGAGAAGCTTGATTTGGATACATAAAGTGTGGAGAATCACCAGGAAGTTGAATAAATCTCATATAGGAGTTGACGAAAAGAAGTTATCCCACTTTCAAATCAGGTGATTCGAGTTTTCCCAGTTGGGAATAGGACAGCTTCTTTGTCCTTCCAATCAAACCAGGATGATCACTTTGTGAGAAGGTTGATTTGGATACATAAAGTGGTGGAGAATCACCAGGAAGTTGAATAAATTTCATAGGAGTTGGGATGAAGAAGTTATCCCACTTTTCAAATCAGGTGATTCCAGTTTCCCAGTTTGGGAATAGCACAGCTTCATCGTCGTTCAAATCAATCAACCAGGATGAATCACTTTGTGAGAAGCTTTGATTTGGATACATAAAGTGGTGGAGACACCAGGAAGTTGAATAAATCTCATAGGAGTTGGCGAAAAGAAGTTATCCCACTTTCAAATCATGTGATTCCAGTTTCCCAGTTTGGGAATAAGACAGCTTCTTTGTCCTTCCAATCAAACCAGGATGAATCACTTTGTGAGAAGGTTGATTTGGATACATAAAATGGTGGAGAATCACCAGGAAGTTGAATAAATCTCATAGGTTTGGGTTGAAGAAGTTATCCCAATTTCAAATCAGGTAATTCCAGTTTTCCAGTTTGGGAATAGCACAGCTTCTTCGTCGTTCCAATCAAACCAGGATGAATCACTTTGTGAGAAGGTTGATTTGGATACATAAAGTGGTGGAGAATGACCAGGAAGTTGAATAAATCTCATAGGAGTTGGGATGAAGAAGTTATTCCACTTTCAAATCAGGTGATTCCAGTTTCCCAGTTTGGGATAGCACAGCTTCATCGTCGTTCAAATCAAACCAGGATGAATCACTTTGTGAAAGCTTGATTTGGATACATAAAGTGTGGAGAATCACCAGGAAGTTGAATAAATCTCATAGGAGTTGGCGAAAAGAAGTTATCCCACTTTCAAATCAGGTGATTCCAGTTTCCCAGTTGGGAATAGGACAGCTTCTTTGTCCCTCCAATCAACCAGGATGAATCACTTTGTGAGAAGGTTGATTTGGATACATAAAGTGGTTGAGAATCACCAGGAAGTTGAATAAATCTCATAGGAGTTGGGATGAAGAAGTTATCCCAATTTCAAATCAGGTGATTCCAGTTTCCCAGTTTGGGAATAGCACAGCTTCTTCGTCGTTCCAATCAAACCAGGATGAATCACTTTGTGAGAAGCTTGATTTGAATACATAAAGTGGTGGAGAATCACCAGGAAGTTGAATAAATCTCATAGGAGTTGGCGTGAAGAAGTTATCCCACTTTCAAATCAGGTGATTCCACTTTCCCAGTTTGGGATATACACAGCTTCATCGTCGTTCCAGTCAAACCAGGATGAATCACTTTGTGAGAATTGATTTGGATACATAAAATGGTGGAGAATCCACCAGGAAGTAGAATTCATCTCATACGAGTTGGGATGAAGAAGTTATCCCACTTTCAAAAAAAGGTGATTCCAGTTTCCCAGTTTGGGAATAGCACAGCTTCTTCATCGTTGTTCCAATCAAACCAGGATGAATCACTTTGTGAGAAGCTTGATTTGGATACATAAAGTGGTGGAGAATCACCAGGGAAGTTGAATAAATCTCATAGGAGTTGGGATGAAGAAGTTATCCCACTTTTCAAATCAGGTGATTCCAGTTTCCCAGTTTGGGAAAGCAGCATCAGTTCATCTCGTTCCAATCAAACCAGGATGAATCACTTTGTGAGAAGCTTGATTTGGATACATAATGTGGTGGAGAATCACCAGGATGTTGAATAAATCTCATAGGAGTTGGAGAAAAGAAGTTATCCCACTTTCAAATCAGGTGATTCCAGTTTCCCAGTTTGGGAATAGGATATGATTTTTAAAGAGATCTCTACTCTGGTAGTATGTGTGTGTGTATAAGTTTCAATGAAGAATGATTAGAGCTTGTTCTAGGTGATATAGAGAAAAGGATTGATGAGAGTGTTTATGAGTATGTGAGAGACTTAAGAACAGAGATTAAGAGACTTTAAGAGACTAGAGAGAGACTGAGAGAATAAGAGACTGAAGATTAGTGTTTCAGATTAGAGAAGGAGAAGGGAAACCCCCTTACTCACTTAGTCTTTACAAATCGACATCCTTAAGCTTTTATACTAGCTTTACAACTTAGAAAACCCTAGCTAAGAGATAAGATAAGAAGGGTGGAGATCTTCTGGTTTGAATTGGATGCTTCAGATCACTCTTGGTGCTTTACTAGCTGTTTGTATGCGCCTGATTGGATGAGGGAAAGTATGGTGAGAAGAGCTTGTGTATCTGCCCTTTTAACTGTCCAGATACACAACCTTGCTTGCTCTTCCTTTCCAGCTGTAGCCAGCCTGTCGTGGACCACTCTAATCAATCCCATACTTCCCATACTTGGCGCCAACTCTTGTTTGAATCTTCTTGCCACTAAAGCATCTTCTTGATTCCATTTGATGCTTCTAACCATCCCAGACTTTGCACATTAATATTAGAGTTTCTCCTTGGCTGTACGGACTTGCCATAGCCGTACACCAATGCCCTATATTTGCACCACACTTCCATCTTCTCTTTAACTCTTCCAAAGCCTTCACATGATCAGTCTAAGTCTTTCCTAGACTTAACTCCACAAGATAACTTCTTCAGAACTCTTTTAAAGCTTGATTGAACTCTTCTTGACATCTTCTAGAGCTTGCCCTATTGTTGTACAAGCTCTATCTTCTCTTCAGTTCAACACTCCCCCTCAAGCTTGACTTTAGGAGATCCTAAGCCAAGCTTGGAACTCTGAAGAGTCTCCCTCATTAAAAACCTTACAAGGAAAACCCATTGGGACAAAACCTTGCAAGGGAAAAAGAGTAGAGCTCTCCAAAGCCTAGGGATTGGCCAGTGAGCTCTTGTGCCTTAGAACCAATGTGGTTGGACACAAGGAGCTCTGGATCACGGCCTAACAGGTGCAGCAACTCTTCACAGCTTTGCGCACACTTCACAATTCACACTTCAGCTTCACCTCTTCATGGAACCGGTTTGAAGTCTTCCCCTCTCAACTGACTTCTCAGCCATCTTAGAGAAGCTAGGACACAACCAGATCATCTTCAAAACCCAGTGAGGCTGATCTACACTTCACACCCGGCTTGCCCTCTTCTTATACCAGGTTTATGGTCTCCCCCTCTCAACAGACTTCACAGCCCCTTTAGAGAAGCTAGGAGATAACCCGGAACTGTTTAATGATGTTACAAGCAATGGTACCTGATGCATTATCCCAAAGGTGCATCAGTACTTATCAAAAACAAGACAATAAATATCCTGCATCACACTTGATGCACACAATCTCACAATTCAGTCATAATCATCTTAAGTTTCTTTTCAAGCACAAGCAATGAATAAGATGAATGAAAAAGATTGAAAAGAGTTTTAAAAGTCTAAGGGAACTTCCCTTGTGTTTTTGTGAGTTTCCTAACTCGGTCAATGCACTATCTTCATGGCATCATCAACTTCTTGGAAAGGCAGAATGGTTTCATCAGCTTTTCCTCAATCATCTCTCATTGAAGCCGCATTGATGGAGAGCCTTCTTCCTCACTCGCCAAGACTGCTCTGAACAGCCTCTTGTCTAGACATGCCACTGACTTGGTCCGGTTGATGATCCTTGTAGAAGCCTTTGCAAAGACTTGTTACTGATCATGGATCATATGCATTAAGACTCCCCCTCAAGCTTAGAACCAAGACTAGAAGGAGCTAAGCTTGTGATGATTTTATGCATCTTCATGGTCTAATAACTATCATCTTTCATGATAGCTTTCTTCTTGTGAGTTTTCTCTCTTCCTTAACCAGGAATTAGGGTGTCTGAATCACCATAGAGAGTCTCACAAGACACACCTCTCATTGCATAATGACCCATGCTACACTTCCTGTAGACTAAGGACTAGATATGTCCAATGGTATTATGCAATGGCCATCTCTTATTGCATACTCAATCACACTACACTTCCTGTAGATTATGGACTAACATGTCCTAGTGATGATATGCAATGGCACAAGGCCTTTGTCTCTACATCCTTGGTTGTTGGCGAGTTACATGTATCACATTCCTTGTGTACCTAACACCACCACAACTCAATGCAAGATCAGATCATCCCATTGGGATCAAACCAAGATTATCCATCCTGTTTGATCACCAATTCCACAATAATATATGATACTTGAAACAAGCTAGACAATCAAGACAATCAATTCAGTTTTTTTTTTTTTTAAATGCAACAATAGATGAATGCATTAGGTTACCTACTAACTATATGAATGAAATAGATTCAACCCAAGTGAAGCACAAGCCTAGATGATACTTATGCAATCAAGGCGACAAGAGTGACTCAATTCATGCTCATGCTCACTAGTTTTATCAAAGCCAATGATTCAAATAGCTTAGACATACTTCTAAATGCTTATAAGACATCACTGATGGATTTAACTATGGCATAGCAACAATCAGAACTGGACTGAGTCAAGACAAGTAGAATTCAATCTCTAATAATGACAATGCAAGTTCTAATTTTTTTTTTTAAGTTCTCTAAATGCAATGCAAGCTTATCAGTACATTTGCAATTTAGGCTAATTTTTAAATGCATTACTACATGAATGCACAATCTTAAAGCTTTAGCTATATGAATGCAACAGGTTCAATCCATGAGCAATATTAAGGCTATGCACAACAGTTTCAATCAAAACCAATGATGCAAACAACTTAGACAGTTTCTAATTGATGCAAGACTTTCATTGATGGATTAAACATAGGCAATAGCATCAGATAACAATAGGATTGAACTTAGACAGTATGAGATATGCTTATGTATGCAAAATAACTTATCAATCATGATACAAGCAGCAGAGACATTCTACTCAATTCTACAACACATTCATGATGATTCAAGCTATGACAACCCTCAAGACAATGCAATAAACAGAACATGAGATTCTGGGACTCTAGACATTACCTATTATCAATATGACAATGCAGCAGCAAAACAATTTCAGTGCAATTAGCCTAGACATTCTACTAGAAGCTATAAACTCTTAATGGAATTAGGGAAAGCACATAGTATAATCAGAAGATAAACCTGTCAAGACATATTAAGATAGATGAGATTAGGTTTACTCCCTTGGTTAAGATGATGAGGAGTGGTTCTCAAAGTTACCACTTGAATCCTTACTTCTTCTTCTTCTCTTATTGCAATCACCCTTCTGAATTCACCACCATGATGGAATGCTTGTGGATGCTTCAGCTACTTCTTCAATCACCTCACAATAGAAGCCGCCTTGATAGAGTAGCCTTCTTCTTCACACAGCCAAGAGTGCTCTGTCTTAGTTTGAGCACCCTCTTGAATAGGCACGCCACTGCCTAGACCCGGTTGGCTTCTTCTTCAGTTACTTGCAATGGTAAGAGGAAGACCAGTGAGCTTCAAGTGAGTTTTACAACCATCTGCACTTCACCCTTCTTGTAATAACTCTCCATTGCAAACACAATGGACACCATTCTTTCTCTTTCAACTCGGATTTGATGATGAACTAGGAACACCTTTTGTGAACCTGAAACATCACTCAAACTCTAGCAAAGATAAGACACAATTGCATTGGGATCAATCCTTGACTTCATCAAGTTTGATCACCAATGTCTCAAGCTTTATAGCATTAGATAGAATCAAGACAATGTCAAGTTCTTATCTATGCAAGCAACCATTCTCTAAATATTAAGCAAGACCTTATCAGATTCAAGTCAAAGTATTTAGGCAATTTTAATCACTCCTTAATATGCAACTTAGACTTTAATCTAAATGCAACAATACAAGGCAGCAACAAGGCAGTATGCATTAATCTTAATCAGTTTCTAACTCATGAAAGCAAGTATGATTAGATAATATAATCTATCATCTTAAGAAGACAAGTTAATTTAGAGCTGACATTAAGCATTTAACCTTTTTCAATAGTATTGATGTCAAAACTTGATTAATAAATCATCAAGTTTGATTCCCAATATCACAAGCAATGCAACAGATAGACACAAGGCATTATCAAGTTCTATTCTTTGCAAGCTAGCTCTCTAAGTACAAGCTGAGATTTTAGAGATTTAAGAAGGTATTGAGAGATTAAGAAAGATTAAAGAGAAGTTTAGTGAAAGATTTAAGCGAGTATCATAGTTTGAGATTGATTAAGAGACTTTGAGATTTAAACTAGAGAGAGAGAGTAGAGAAAGAGTGATTCAATCTCGTTAATCATTAATCTGATGAGGTTACAACTTATATAGTATGAGAGCTTAGGGTTTACAAGGTTTAAAGATAAGCTAAAGCATGTGTAGTCAACTAAGAGAGGAGCGCATATCATAAAGCATCCAATGAGCTTCTTCCTGCGTGTGAAGCATCTTGGATCTTTGACTAGGATGCTGACAGTCTGTCACAGCCTGGCACAGCCTGTCAGATGCGCTCCTCAAGCTCTCTCAACGGTCTGATCCAAGTAGAGCATGGTAGAAGGTAAGAATGATCCGTTTACTCCCTCCTTGGTTAAACGGTCATGGTAACTTCTTCTTTACCTTGTACGGTCACATTGTACGGCCTGTCCGTACACTCACATCCCTAACTTCATCCTCAAGCCTCTAACCTTCTCTAGCTTCATATCTCATAGTTGTATCACCTCATTTCAACACTCCCCCTCAAGCTTAACCATGTGGAACAAGTTAAGCTTGGAAGGACCATGAGATCTTCCTCATTAAAAACCTTACCAAAGAAAACCCATTTGGGACAAAACTTTGATAAGGGAAAAAGAGTAAAGACCTCATGATCAGGGGACTATTCTATGGGTGAAAGATCAATGAGTCCTAACCTGATGTGTATGGACTCCATTGTCTTTTGTCTTGCTGCCTTGGTGAATACATCCGCTAACTGATCCTCACTCCTTGTATAGCATGGCAAGATTACTCCCAAAACGATCATCTGCCTCACCTTGTGGCAGTCTACTTCAATGTGCTTGGTTCTCTCATGGAACACTGAGTTGGATGCAATGTGTATAGCTGCTTGGTTGTCGCAATGCATAGTCATTGGTGTAGCTTGCTCTATCTCCAAGTGTTTCAAGATCCCTTTGATCCACACCAACTCATTTGTTAGCTTCAGCATTGCCCTATACTCAGCTTCAGCACTTGAACAAGATACTACTTTCTGCTTCTTGCTCTTCCATGTCACAAGATTACCTCCAATGAATGTACAATAGCCGGTAGTTGATCTTCTGTCTGCTCTATCTCCTGCCCAATCAGCATCACAATAGCCCACCACTTCAGTACTCTTGTTGCATCCCATCCAAACTCCAAGGCCTGATGTACCGTTCAGATACAAGAGGAGTCTCTCCACCATTCGCCAATGATGCTCCTTTGGGACTTGCATATGCTGGCTCACTTGATTCACAGCAAAGCATATATCCGGACGTGTGATGGTAAGGTAGATGAGCTTCCCTACTAGCTTCCTGTATAGCTTTGGATCATGAAAGACCTTGCTATCTTCAATCTCCCCCTCACGTGGAACCTTGTATCCATCTTCAAGAGGCATCCTTGCTGTCTTATCTCCTTGTATACCTGCATCTTTCAAAAGATCAAGTGTATACTTCCTTTGGGAAATGAACAATCCTTCCTTAGATCTACACAACTCAATTCCAAGGAAGTATTTCATTTCTCCTAAGTCTTTAATTTCAAATACAGATTTTAAAAACTCCTTGGTGGCTTTTATCCCAGCCTTATCACTACCTGTTATAATGATATCATCAACATACACAAGTAGACAAATGATACCTGAGGGTGAAGTAAGTGTGAAGAGAGTATGATCCAATTCTGATTTCTTGAATCCACGCCCATTTAAAGTAGTGCTCAGCTTGTTGTACCATGCTCTAGGAGATTGTTTCAACCCATAGATAGCCTTCTTGAGTCTCAACACATTTCCAGGTTTCACAAGATGCCCTAGGCCTGGTGGTGGATGCATATACACTTCATCTTCTAGCTCTCCTTGAAGAAAGGCATTCTTCACATCCATCTGCCAAAGCTCCCACTCAAGATTCACAGCCAGAGATAATACAATTCTTATTGTATGGAGCTTAGCAACCGGAGCAAAGGTGTCAATGTAGTCTTCCCCATATGTTTGAGTGTATCTTCTAGCCACCAGTCTTGTCTTCTTTCTCTCAATAGTCCCATCAGGCTTGTACTTGATAGTGAATATCCACTTGCTAGTTACTGCCTTCTTTCCTTTTGGCAGTTCACTTTCAAACCAAGTATCATTCTTTATCATGGCATTAGCATCATCACCTACTGATTCCTTCCAGTCTTCATGTAGCATTGCATCTTCATATGATCTAGGCACATAGCTTCCATCTAAGCTGATCATAAATGCGCAATGCTCTTCTGGATAGCACGCAAAGGAGCACACAGCTTGAGAGGGATGCTCCACAGCTTGGGCATTGTAGTACACTCTTGTGTTTACCCAGTTGGAAGCATATCTCTTTAACCGTGTGCTTCTCCTCAATGGAACTACTACATTCTCTTCCACGGCTTCTTCTGGTATCTGGCTTTCTTCACTAGCTTCCTGACCTCCATGTTGATCACTTCCCCCATGTTGATCACTTCCCCTTGAGTCATCTTCACTTTGAACATGAGAGTCTGCGCTTTGTTGTTGATTTTCGGCTTCACTTGTTCCTTAAACTTCAGTATCAGCAGACTCACTTCCCCCTTCATGTTCTAAGTGAGATGATTCTTCAACTCTAACAGGTGGTGTTTCTTGGCGTTTGTGTTGATCTGGTGACACTCCAATACCAAGTCCTTGCAAAATGTTTCTCAAGCTTGCAGCCCTGTCTGATGGTTGGGATAGATCTTCAAGTTCTTCCCAATTCTTCCCATCATAATATCCCTTATCTTCAAAGAACTTCACCTCCCTTGATACCAATACTCTTCTGGTATTTGGATCAAAGCATTTGTATCCCTTTTGGGACGTAGAGTATCCAATCATCATAGCCTTGGTACTCTTCTCTTCTAGCTTGTTCCGCATTTCCCCGGGTACTAGCACATAACACACACACCCAAAGATCCTCAAGTGTTCCAGCACTGGCTTACTCTTGTTAAGAACCTCAAAGGGGGACTGATCATTGAGAATCTTGGTTGGTGTCCTGTTGATTAGGTAGCTTGCGGTCATCACTGCATCACTCCAATGCCTCTTAGGCACACTTGTATAGAACATCATTGATCTCGCCACCTCCATGAGGTGTCTATTCTTCCTTTCAGCCACTCCATTTTGCTGGGGTGTATAAGAACAGCTCGTCTGATGAAGTATTCCATGGCTAGCTAGATGTTCTTTGAATGCATGACTTGTATACTCCCCACCATTATCTGACCTGAAAATCTTAATCTTGGCATTATAGTGGTTAGTAACATAGTTTTGAAAGTTTTTAAATGCATCAAGAACTCTATCCTTTGTTTTAATGAGTGTTAACCAGGTGTATTTAGATTTTCATCAATGAAGGTGACATAATACTTGTAATTATCCCTAGATAAACAAGGTGCAGTCCAAACATCAGAGTGGATTAAGTCAAAACACTTCTCATAAACAGTAACTGATCTTTGAAACACACTCTTACAATGTTTTCCCAAAATACAAGCTTCACAATCATTATTTTTAAACATGACACCTGGTAACATTATGCTTAAGGCCCTAACATGTGGATGTCCTAGCCTAGCATGCCACAAAGCATCCTTACTTAAAGAAACCGAGCTAAACGAAAAACAAGAACTAGAGATAGGAGAGAGATCTTCAAGCATGTAAAGGTCTCCCTTAGTTGCTCCTTGGCCAATCAACTTACTGCTCTTAATATCCTGAAACTTCACATCATTAGGACTAAAAATAACATTGCAATCAAGATCAGTAGTGCATCTCTTGACAGATAACAAGTTTGAAGTAAATTCAGGCATGTAGAATGCATTAGACTCTTTATTAAACAGTTTCAACCTACCAATGCCTCTAATAGGAATTCTATCTCCATTAGCAATCATGACATGACCTTGGGTAGGTTCTATATCCGTAATCAACTTGTTATCACTAATCATGTGATGAGATGCACCAGAATCAATAATCAAAGGTTTATGTATATCCTTAGCTAGATGACTTCTAGGATGATCATTGTTATTTTTTAAGTTCTCAAGTACTCCTAAGAGTTTATTAGCAATGCTATGTTCAGTTTTACCAATCAAGGGACTCTCTAGTATGTCTAGTAACCTATCAGTTCTACTAGACATAGTATGAGCAGCAAAAGAATAACCAAGAGTATTGGGTCTTAGTTTGTTACCAGACTCTTTAAGAGCTTTGATGAGTGCATCTATGTCTGACTTCCTGATCACCTCATGCTCTAGGTTCTTTCCTCCTGAGTGGTGAGAAGAGAGAGCTCGCCCTTCACTCTCATTCACTTGTGAGGATGTACCAGCCCCGGATGCACTGCCACTGCTTGTCTCGGTGGACATGTGAGCTCTGGCTTCTCTCTCCTTGTTGAATTTGCTTGGCTTGAGGTGAGGGTGAAGTATCCAGCATTGGCTCTTCTTATGGCCTGGCTTCTTGCAATGATCACAATTCCCTTCAAAGCGGTCACCATACTTCCTTCCATCATTCTTGTAACCCGCCTTGTTTGCTTGCACATCCTCAGCCTGATGAGCCATAGGTAGCTCCCCCTTTCCTCCAAACAAGCCTAGAGAGCCTTCCTCCTTCTGCAGTTGAGAGCACACCTCCTCCATTGTTGGTAGGCTTGGCGATCTCAGCATGTGCTTTATGACATCCTGGTAGCACACGTCTAAGGTCATCAACAACCCAAACACTTGATCCTGCTCTCTCCTCTCCATGATGATCTCTTGATCATTGGTGCTTGGACGCAGGTTATCCAGCTCAGACCAAAGAGCTCTGAACTTCCCAATGTGTTTAGTAAGCTCCACACCACCTTGCATCAAGGAGGTGATGGCTTTCTTCAACTCAAACACGCGGTTAAGGTTTGAGACATCTCCAAATGTCTTCTGGAGCGTCTCCCATAGGTGCTTAGGTGTCTCACAGAAGATGTAGGCTTCAAGCAAAGGGACTTCAATAGAACTGTGTAGTACGGACAGCACCATCAGATCTTCTTGAACCCATTTCTTCTTCACTTCAGCTTCAGTGAGTACTTTTCCACCCTCAGCTTCCTCATTCCCTTTGGCCACTGGCTCTGGACCATCATCCGTGATGTGGTTCCACAACCCTAGCCTCCCAATAGCAGTCTTCACCAGCCGAGACCACAACAAGTAGTTTCCTACACCTTTCAAGGCAACCGGAACCGTAACAAGCTTACTGTAGTTTCCTTCCATCTTCCCTTTGCCTCTAGTTACTTCTAGTCTTCAATCTTGTACTTCAGTTGAGCTTCTACCACACCAGATCTTCAAGAACACACGGGACCAAAGAACCAAGGGTAAGACACTTCAACACACTGACAAGACTTCCCGGAAGTATCAAGAACAAACGCAAGAACACAAAGAAGGAATGAGTAAGAATCACACAAAGGAACTAAGATCTCTCAATACCAAAGCCAACCTGGCTCTGATACCATGAGATTTTAGAGATTTAAGAAGGTATTGAGAGATTAAGAAAGATTAAAGAGAAGTTTAGTGAAAGATTTAAGCGAGTATCATAGTTTGAGATTGATTAAGAGACTTTGAGATTTAAACTAGAGAGAGAGTAGAGAAAGAGTGATTCAATCTCGTTAATCATTAATCTGATGAGGTTACAACTTATATAGTATGAGAGCTTAGGGTTTACAAGGTTTAAAGATAAGCTAAAGCATGTGTAGTCAACTAAGAGAGGAGCGCATATCATAAAGCATCCAATGAGCTTCTTCCTGCGTGTGAAGCATCTTGGATCTTTGACTAGGATGCTGACAGTCTGTCACAGCCTGGCACAGCCTGTCAGATGCGCTCCTCAAGCTCTCTCAACGGTCTGATCCAAGTAGAGCATGGTAGAAGGTATGAATGATCCGTTTACTCCCTCCTTGGTTAAACGGTCATGGTAACTTCTTCTTTACCTTGTACGGTCACATTGTACGGCCTGTCCGTACACTCACATCCCTAACTTCATCCTCAAGCCTCTAACCTTCTCTAGCTTCATATCTCATAGTTGTATCACCTCATTTCAACACAAGCAAGATCCTAACAGATTCAAGACAAGTTACTTAGGCACTTTTAAAAGCTTCTTTACTCAGCACTTTAGACATGAATCTAATGCTTCAATGTAAGACAGCCACAAGACTATATGCAACAGCTTTAAATTCAGTTTCAATCCATGTATGCAAGCAGATTCAGTTAATCACACTAAGCATCACTATGAAACGAAGCTAAGCATATTAATCACATTCAGTCACCAAACAAAGCTCTTAAAGTATCCTGGGACAGATTCTAAACATTTTAATAACAATCCTCAGGTTTTCAATCACATCACACATTATAACCAGTCAACAACACAAGCTCATTATCAAGATGGTTTATAGAATCGCTTACAGCAAGGAACCAGGTTGATTCCTTTTGCATTTTATGAACCCAGCCATGAATTTTGTTGGATCTAAGAGCCTGGTTTGACCCCCATCTCGTTCTCCTTCAGTTCATGGCCACCATCTTGTATCCCCACCCAAATAACCCCTCCTTTCTTCAAGCCTTCTACACGCCAACTTCTAGATGCTTTCTTTTGGAAACCAGATGAGAAACAGCTCTTGAAGCAAGGCGCCATAGAGGTAGGATAACTCAACCTCTCCATACACCTTTGCTTCCCGTGAGAATCTTCATTAGGACAGGTAGGGACGGCTGATGAACCTGGCTCTGATACCATATGATTTTTAAAGAGATCTCTACTCTGGTAGTATGTGTGTGTGTATAAGCTTCAATGAAGAATGATTAGAGCTTGTTCTAGGTGATATAGAGAAAAGGATTGATGAGAGTGTTTATGAGTATGTGAGAGACTTAAGAACAGATATTAAGAGACTTTAAGAGACTAGAGAGAGACTGAGAGAATAAGAGACTGAAGATTAGTGTTTCAGATTAGAGAAGGAGAAGGGAAACCCCCTTACTCACTTAGTCTTTACAAATCGACATCCTTAAGCTTTTATACTAGCTTTACAACTTAGAAAACCCTAGCTAAGAGATAAGATAAGAAGGGTGGAGATCTTCTGGTTTGAATTGGATGCTTCAGATCACTCTTGGTGCTTTACTAGCTGTTTGTATGCGCCTGATTGGATGAGGGAAAGTATGGTGAGAAGAGCTTGTGTATTGCCCTTTTAACTGTCCAGATACACAACCTTGCTTGCTCTTCCTTTCCAGCTGTAGCCAGCCTGTCGTGGACCACTCTAACCAATCCCATACTTCCCATACTTGGCGCCAACTCTTGTTTGAATCTTCTTGCCACTAAAGCATCTTCTTGATTCCATTTGATGCTTCTAACCATCCCGGACTTTGCACATTCATATTAGAGTTTCTCCTTGGCTGTACGGACTTGCCATAGCCGTACACCAATGCCCTATATTTGCAACACACTTCCATCTTCTCTTTAACTCTTCCAAAGCCTTCACATGATCAGTCTAAGTCTTTCCTAGACTTAACTCCACAAGATAACTTCTTCAGAACTCTTTTAAAGCTTGATTGAACTCTTCTTGACATCTTCTAGAGCTTGCCCTATTGTTGTACAAGCTCTATCTTCTCTTCAGTTCAACATAGGACAGCTTCTTTGTCCTTCCAATCAAACCAGGATGAATCACTTTGTGAGAAGGTTGATTTTGATACATAAAGTGGTGGAGAATCACCAGGAAGTTGAATAAATCTCATAGGAGTTGGGATGAAGAAGTTATCCCAATTTCAAATCAGGTGATTCCAGTTTCCCAGTTTGGGAATAGCACAGCTTCTTCGTCGTTCCAATCAAACCAGGATGAATCACTTTGTGAGAAGCTTGATTTGGATACATAAAGTGGTGGAGAATGACCAGGAAGTTGAATAAATTTCATAGGAGTTGGGATGAAGAAGTTATTCTACTTTCAAATAAGGTGATTCCAGTTTCCCAGTTTGGGAATAGCATAGCTTCTTCGTCGTTCCAATCAAACCAGGATGAATCTCTTTGTAAGAAGCTTGATTTGGATACATAAAGTGGTGGAGAATCACCAGGAAGTAGAATAAATCTCATAGGAGTTGGCGTGAAGAAGTTATCCCACTTTCAAATCAGGTGATTCCAGTTTCCCAGTTTGGGAATAGCACAGCTTCTTCGTCGTTCCAATCAAACCAGGATGAATCTCTTTGTAAGAAGCTTGATTTGGATACATAAAGTGGTGGAGAATGACCAGGAAGTTGAATAAATCTCATAGGAGTTGGGATGAAGAAGTTATCCTACTTTCAAATCAGGTGATTCCAGTTTCCCAGTTTGGGAATAGCACAGCTTCTTCGTCGTTCCAATCAAACCAGGATGAATCTCTTTGTAAGAAGCTTGATTTGGATACATAAAGTGGTGGAGAATCACCAGGATGTTGAATAAATCTCATAGGAGTTGGGATGAAGAAGTTATCCCACTTTCAAATCAGGTGATTCCAGTTTCCCAGTTTGGGAATAGCACAGCTTCAGCGTCGTTCAAATCAAACCAGGATGAATCACTTTGTGAGAAGCTTGATTTGGATACATAAAGTGGTGGAGAATCACCAGGAAGTTGAATAAATCTCATAGGAGTTGGCGAAAAGAAGTTATCCCACTTTCAAATCAGGTGATTCCAGTTTCCCAGTTTGGGAATAGGACAGCTTCTTTGTCCTTCCAATCAAACCAGGATGAATCACTTTGTGAGAAGCTTGATTTGGATACATAAAGTGGTGGAGAATCACCAGGAAGTTGAATAAATCTCATAGGAGTTGGGATGAAGAAGTTATCCCACTTTCAAATCAGGTGATTCCAGTTTCCCAGTTTGGGAATAGCACAGCTTCTTCGTCGTTCCAATCAAACCAGGATGAATCACTTTGTGAGAAGCTTGATTTGGATACATAAAGTGGTGGAGAATCACCAGGAAGTTGAATAAATCTCATAGGAGTTGGGATGAAGAAGTTATCCCACTTTCAAATCAGGTGATTCCAGTTTCCCAGTTTGGGAATAGCACAGCTTCTTCGTCGTTCCAATCAAACCAGGATGAATCACTTTGTGAGAAGCTTGATTTGGATACATAAAGTGGTGGAGAATCACCAGGAAGTTGAATAAATCTCATAGGAGTTGGCGTGAAGAAGTTATCCCACTTTCAAATCAGGTGATTCCAGTTTCCCAGTTTGGGAATAGCACAGCTTCTTCGTCGTTCAAATCAAACCAGGATGAATCACTTTGTAAGAAGCTTGATTTGGATACATAAAGTGGTGGAGAATCACCAGGAAGTTGAATAAATCTCATAGGAGTTGGCGAAAAGAAGTTATCCCACTTTCAAATCAGGTGATTCCAGTTTCCCAGTTTGGGAATAGCACAGCTTCTTCGTCGTTCCAATCAAACCAGGATGAATCACTTTGTGAGAAGCTTGATTTGGATACATAAAGTGGTGGAGAATCACCAGGAAGTTGAATAAATCTCATAGGAGTTGGCGAAAAGAAGTTATCCCACTTTCAAATCAGGTGATTCCAGTTTCCCAGTTTGGGAATAGGACAGCTTCTTTGTCGTTCCAATCAAACCAGGATGAATCTCTTTGTAAGAAGCTTGATTTGGATACATAAAGTGGTGGAGAATCACCAGGAAGTTGAATAAATCTCATAGGAGTTGGGATGAAGAAGTTATCCCACTTTCAAATCAGGTGATTCCAGTTTCCCAGTTTGGGAATAGCACAGCTTCTTCGTCGTTCCAATCAAACCAGGATGAATCACTTTGTGAGAAGCTTGATTTGGATACATAAAGTGGTGGAGAATCACCAGGAAGTTGAATAAATCTCATAGGAGTTGGGATGAAGAAGTTATCCCACTTTCAAATCAGGTGATTCCAGTTTCCCAGTTTGGGAATAGCACAGCTTCTTCGTCGTTCCAATCAAACCAGGATGAATCACTTTGTGAGAAGCTTGATTTGGATACATAAAGTGGTGGAGAATCACCAGGAAGTTGAATAAATCTCATAGGAGTTGGCGAAAAGAAGTTATCCCACTTTCAAATCAGGTGATTCCAGTTTCCCAGTTTGGGAATAGCACAGCTTCTTTGTCCTTCCAATCAAACCAGGATGAATCACTTTGTGAGAAGCTTGATTTGGATACATAAAGTGGTGGAGAATCACCAGGAAGTTGAATAAATCTCATAGGAGTTGGGATGAAGAAGTTATCCCACTTTCAAATCAGGTGATTCCAGTTTCCCAGTTTGGGAATAGCACAGCTTCTTCGTCGTTCCAATCAAACCAGGATGAATCACTTTGTGAGAAGCTTGATTTGGATACATAAAGTGGTGGAGAATCACCAGGAAGTTGAATAAATCTCATAGGAGTTGGGATGAAGAAGTTATCCCACTTTCAAATCAGGTGATTCCAGTTTCCCAGTTTGGGAATAGCACAGCTTCTTCGTCGTTCCAATCAAACCAGGATGAATCACTTTGTGAGAAGCTTGATTTGGATACATAAAGTGGTGGAGAATCACCAGGAAGTTGAATAAATCTCATAGGAGTTGGCGTGAAGAAGTTATCCCACTTTCAAATCAGGTGATTCCAGTTTCCCAGTTTGGGAATAGCACAGCTTCTTGTCGTTCCAATCAAACCAGGATGAATCACTTTGTGAGAAGCTTGATTTGGATACATAAAGTGGTGGAGAATCACCAGGAAGTTGAATAAATCTCATAGGAGTTGGCGAAAAGAAGTTATCCCACTTTCAAATCAGGTGATTCCAGTTTCCCAGTTTGGGAATAGCACAGCTTCTTCGTCGTTCCAATCAAACCAGGATGAATCACTTTGTGAGAAGCTTGATTTGGATACATAAAGTGGTGGAGAATCACCAGGAAGTTGAATAAATCTCATAGGAGTTGGCGTGAAGAAGTTATCCCACTTTCAAATCAGGTGATTCCAGTTTTCCAGTTTGGGAATAGCACAGCTTCTTCGTCGTTCCAATCAAACCAGGATGAATCACTTTGTGAGAAGCTTGATTTGGATACATAAAGTGGTGGAGAATCACCAGGAAGTTGAATAAATCTCATAGGAGTTGGGATGAAGAAGTTATCCCACTTTCAAATCAGGTGATTCCAGTTTCCCAGTTTGGGAATAGCACAGCTTCTTCGTCGTTCCAATCAAACCAGGATGAATCACTTTGTGAGAAGCTTGATTTGGATACATAAAGTGGTGGAGAATCACCAGGAAGTTGAATAAATCTCATAGGAGTTGGGATGAAGAAGTTATCCCACTTTCAAATCAGGTGATTCCAGTTTCCCAGTTTGGGAATAGCACAGCTTCTTCGTCGTTCCAATCAAACCAGGATGAATCAATTTGTGAGAAGCTTGATTTGGATACATAAAGTGGTGGAGAATCACCAGGAAGTTGAATAAATCTCATAGGAGTTGGCGAAAAGAAGTTATCCCACTTTCAAATCAGGTGATTCCAGTTTCCCAGTTTGGGAATAGGACAGCTTCTTTGTCCTTCCAATCAAACCAGGATGAATCACTTTGTGAGAAGCTTGATTTGGATACATAAAGTGGTGGAGAATCACCAGGAAGTTGAATAAATCTCATAGGAGTTGGCGTGAAGAAGTTATCCCACTTTCAAATCAGGTGATTCCAGTTTCCCAGTTTGGGAATAGCACAGCTTCATCGTCGTTCCAATCAAACCAGGATGAATCACTTTGTGAGAAGCTTGATTTGGATACATAAAGTGGTGGAGAATCACCAGGAAGTTGAATAAATCTCATAGGAGTTGGCGAAAAGAAGTTATCCCACTTTCAAATCAGGTGATTCCAGTTTCCCAGTTTGGGAATAGCACAGCTGTTGAGTTGAGTTGAGTATATGAGTATGGAGAGAAGAGGAGTTGAGGAGAAGAGGAGATGGAGAAACTTAGGGAGTTTGGGAGTGGATGGTACGGACGTCCGTACAAGGCCGTACTGACCGTACAAGGCCGTACCATCCAGCATCGACCAAGACTTACCTTGCATCACCCAAGTAACACGGTAACTAAGGAGAAGTTACTTTGGGGGCTTAAGGAGAAGGGATCAGACCGTTGAGAGGATAAGGGAAGAGCGTGCCAGGCTGGAACAGGCTGTAAAGAGGCAAAGCGTGTGAGCCTTTCCATCCAATCATCCAGAAAGCAACCCTTGACTCTACATGCTTCAATAGTGCCCATTTCGACTCTTGTAAACCCTTATGCTTTCCATATAAATATGTAACCTCACTCATTAATAAGATTATGCAGTTCTGAGTCTCTCTAATCTCTTAAGTCACAATGATTCTCTCTTAGACACTAAACGGCTCTCAAGTCTCTTAATCTTTCATAATCTCTTTCTAATCTCTACTTAAACTCTCACTTATATTCTGAGTACTCTAAGGATCTCTAAATCTCATATGGTATCGGAGCCAGGTTCATTAGAATCTGGGGTTTGATCTTTAGAGAGTTACAAGCTGAAGGCTTTGAAGCTACACGCGAGTAGCTTTGAAGGTGTTGAAGCTGTGATACGTTCTAGTTGAAGCTGTGCTACGTTCTGTGTGTGTGCGTGATTCTAGACTCAAGGTTGGTGTGTACGTGATTCAAGACTCAAGATTTCATCAAGATTCAAGCTGTTCAAGTCAAGCTGAGTAAAGATGGAACATGGGATGAACATGAGGATGAAGGTAGTGGTTACTTTCAAAGGTAGCAACTACCTTGTGTGGTCTCGGATGGTGAAGACTGCGGTGGGAAGTAAGGGTTTGTGGGGGCACATCACAACAGGGGAGGCTCCGAAACTCATTACTCAGGGAGGAGATCAAGAAGAGGTATCCAATGAAGCGGCTGTAGAGAAATGGCAACAAGAAGACATGCTGGTGATGACGGTTCTATACGCATCCTTGGACCCAGCTATCTTGGATGCCTACAGCTACTGTAAATCAGCCAAAGAGCTGTGGGACACGCTGAAGAAGGTGTATGGGAACACTTCCAACCTCAGCCGTGTGTTTGAAGTGAAGCAAGCGATCAACCGTCTAGTGCAAGAGGATATGGAGTTCACTAAGCACTTGGGGAGGTTCAGGTCCTTATGGTCAGAGCTGGAGATGCTGAGGCCGAGCACAACTGATCCTGATCAGTTGAATGAGAGGCGCGAGCAAGACAAGGTCTTTGGGCTGCTTCTCACGCTGAACCCGGCCTACACTCAACTCATCCAGCACATGTTGAGGTCAGACAAGCTTCCGGACCTTGAGGACGTGTGTGCGCAAATCCAAAGGGAGCAGGGGTCTATGGGGTTGTTTGGAGGAAAGGGGGAGCTCTCTCTTGCCAATCAAGCAGCTCATGAGGACTCAACCGAAGCTCCACAAGCAAACAAGGCATCTCACGGGAAGTATGAGGACAGGAAGTTCAATGGCAACTGTGATCATTGCAAGAAGCATGGTCATAAGAAGAGCCAATGCTGGATACTACACCCACACCTCAAGCCTGCCAAGTTCATGAAGGAGCGTGAGGGAAGGGCAAATGTGACTGAAGGATCAAGTGGAGCTGGCACCAGCAAGACGAGTGAAGTGGATGGGCTTGGAGGCAATGATGGGAATGGGAAGTCTCTGGTGGCTTACACGGGCGCCTCAAGCTCACGCAGCAATGATGACTACATCAAGAGATCAGACCTTGATGCTCTCTTCAAAATGCTAAAGGAAAACGGTAACACTTATGGTTATTCCTTTGGAGCATCTATGATTGCATATAAGGATGATCACTTGATTAGAGAACTAGTAGAACGGTTAGAAGCTAGGAATGAGTATAGAAATGCACACATTGCTAGAACTGATAGGATGCATCCATCACTTAGTAATCTATGTCATAATGCTAAACGAGTATATAAACCATTGATTGTTGATTCTGGTGCATCACATCATATGATAAGTGATGAGAACTTGATTAAGGATATAGAACCTACTCATGGGCATGTGATGATAGCAAATGGGGATAAGATACCTATTAAGGGAATAGGAAAGCTTAAGTTGTTTAACAAAGAATCTAGAGCTTTTTACATGCCTGAATTCACATCAAACCTATTATCTGTGAAGAAATGTACTAATGATTTACAATGCAATGTTATCTTTAGTCCTAATGATGTGAAGTTTCAGGATATTGAGAGCAGCAGATTGATTGGGAAAGGGGTGACTAAGGGAGATCTCTATATGCTTGAAGAACTCACTTCTGTTCCTGATTATAGTTGCTCGTTTACTTCTGCTTCTTTGTTGAATAAAAATGCATTGTGGCATGCTAGAGTAGGACACCCTCATGTTAAAGCTTTGAACTTAATGGTACCAGGTGTTGTGTTTGAGAACAAAGATTGTGAAGCTTGCATTTTAGGCAAGCATTGTAGAACTGTGTTTCAAAAGTCTACTACCGTTTATGATAATTGCTTTGATCTAATTCATTCAGATGTGTGGACTGCCCCTTGCTTATCTAGAGATAGTTATAAGTATTTTGTCACATTCATTGATGAAAAATCCAAATACACCTGGTTAACCTTAATTCAGACCAAAGATAGGGTGCTTGATGCATTTAGGAACTTTCAAACTTATGTGACTAACCATTATCATGCTAAGATTAAAATTTTGAGATCAGATAATGGAGGAGAGTACACAAGCCATGCATTCAAGCAACACTTATCACAACATGGGATCCTACATCAAACAAGCTGTCCGTATACTCCACAGCAAAATGGAGTGGCTGAGAGGAAGAATAGGCACCTCATGGAAGTGGCAAGGTCACTTATGTTTCAGAGTAATGTTCCAAACAGATTTTGGAGTGATGCAGTGGCCACTGCTTGTTACTTGATAAACAGAACTCCAACCAAGATTCTGAATGAGAAGGCTCCATTTGAAGTTCTGAACAAGTACAAGCCAGCTCTTGATTACTTGAAAGTCTTTGGATGTCTATGCTTTGTGCTCAAACCAGGAGAGATGCGCAACAAGCTAGAAGCAAGAAGTACTAAGGCTGTGTTCATAGGATACTCAGCTACACAGAAAGGATACAAATGCTATGATCCTATAGCAAGGAGAGTACTTGTATCTAGAGATGTGAAGTTCTTGGAAGATAGAGGATACTATGAAGAAAAGAATCAAGAAGACCTGAAGGACTTAACATCAGACAAGGCCACCACCTTGCGGATCATCCTTGAAGGTCTTGGAATCAGTACATCCCAGGATCCGAGAGATCACGCAACTACACCTCCTGAAGTTGGTTCACCATCCCACCTTGATCATGAGGGAGGAGAGGAGCATGAGGAGCCTATGCAAGAGGCTAACCAAGATGAAGGAGGAGTAGAGAATGAAGGAGAAGAGAGCATAGGCTCTGATGGTCATGGGCATGATCATGGTGTGATACAAACACCTTCTCAAGATGAAGTGGTAGAAGAACAACAGGAAGAAGAACCGGTTGTGCAGCCACTAAGAAGGAGTACAAGGATAAGGAAGGATCCTTCTAGCTGGGTAAACACGAGAGTGTACTACAATGCCCAAGCTGTGGAGCATCCTTCTCAAGCCGTGTGCTCCTTTGCTCAATATCCAGAAGCACATTGCGCTTTCATGGTAAACTTGGATGAGAATCACATCCCAAGAAGCTATGAAGAGGCAATGAAGGATAAGGAATGGAAGGAATCAGTAGGAGCTGAGGCAGGAGCTATGATAAAGAATGATACATGGTATGAGAGTGAACTACCAAAAGGGAAGAAGGCAGTGTCTAGTAGATGGATCTTCACAATCAAATACAAGGCTGATGGGCAGATTGAGAGGAAGAAGACTAGATAAGTAGCAAGAGGGTTCACTCAGACATATGGGGAGGATTATATTGAGACATTTGCCCCTGTAGCTAAGCTACACACCATTAGGATTGTCCTAAGCTTGGTGGTTAATCTTGGATGGGGATTGTGGCAAATGGATGTAAAGAATGCATTCTTACAAGGAGAGCTTGAGGATGAAGTCTACATGTATCCTCCACCAGGTCTAGAACATCTAGTGAAGAAAGGGAATGTACTGAGGTTAAAGAAGGCTATCTATGGCTTGAAGCAATCACCAAGAGCGTGGTACAATAAGTTGAGCACAACTTTGAATGGACGTGGCTTCAAGAAGTCAGAGTTGGACCATATACTTTTCACCCTCACTACACCCTCAGGTATGGTTGCTCTCCTTGTGTATGTGGATGATATCATTATCACAGGGAGTGATAAGGAAGGTATCAAAGCAACCAAGGAGTTTCTCAAATCCATGTTTGAAATCAAAGATTTGGGAGAAATGAAATACTTTCTTGGAATTGAGATTTGTAGATCCAAGGAAGGGTTATTCATGTCCCAAAGGAAGTATACACTTGATCTTTTGAAAGGTGCAGGTGCTTATGGAGGCAAGACAGCAAGGATGCCTATGGAGGATGGCTACAAAGTACCAAGAGAGGGGGAGATTGAAGACAGCAAGCCATTTCATGATCCTAAACTCTATAGAAAACTTGTTGGCAAATTGATTTACCTTACCATCACAAGACCTGACATATGTTTTGCTGTGAATCAGGTGAGTCAACATATGCAGCTTCCCAAGGAACATCATTGGCACATGGTGGAGAGGCTGCTGATGTATCTGAATGGCTCGCCGGATCAAGGAGTATGGATGGGGTGCAATGGAAGCACTGAAGTGGTGGGCTATTGTGATGCTGATTGGGCAGGAGATAGAGCTGACAGAAGATCAACAACCGGTTATTGCACATTCATTGGAGGCAACTTGGTGACTTGGAAGAGCAAGAAGCAGAAGGTAGTGTCATGTTCAAGTGCAGAAGCCGAGTATAGAGCCATGCTGAAGCTCACCAACGAGTTGGTATGGATCAAAGGCATCTTGAAGCACTTGGAGATTGATCAAGCAACTCCAATGACAATGCATTGTGACAATCAAGCTGCCATTCACATTGCATCCAACTCGGTGTTCCATGAGAGGACCAAGCACATTGAAGTTGATTGCCACAAGGTGAGACAGATGATTGTGCTAGGAGTGATCTTGCCATGCTATACAAGGAGTGAAGATCAGCTAGCGGATGTGTTCACCAAGGCTGCAAGGCAAAAGACTATGGAGTCCATTCACATCAGATTGGGACTCATAGATCTTGGGAAGAGAAGGAGCTAATCCCCTTAGCTACAAGGTCTTTACTATTTTTCCCTCATCAAAGTTTTATCCCATTGGGTTTTCTTTGGTGAGGTTTTTAATGAGGAAGATCTTGTGGCTTTCCAAGCTTAGACTTTCACAAAGCTAAGCTTGAGGGGGAGTGTTGAGTTGAGTTGAGTATATGAGTATGGAGAGAAGAGGAGTTGAGGAGAAGAGGAGATGGAGAAACTTAGGGAGTTTGGGAGTGGATGGTACGGACGTCCGTACAAGGCCGTACTGACCGTACAAGGCCGTACCATCCAGCATCGACCAAGACTTACCTTGCATCACCCAAGTAACACGGTAACTAAGGAGAAGTTACTTTGGGGGCTTAAGGAGAAGGGATCAGACCGTTGAGAGGATAAGGGAAGAGCATGCCAGGCTGGAACAGGCTGTAAAGAGGCAAAGCGTGTGGGCCTTTCCATCCAATCATCCGGAAAGCAACCCTTGACTCTACATGCTTCAATAGTGCCCATTTCGACTCTTGTAAACCCTTATGCTTTCCATATAAATATGTAACCTCACTCATTAATAAGATTATGAAGTTCTGAGTCTCTCTAATCTCTTAAGTCACAATGATTCTCTCTTAGACACTAAACGGCTCTCAAGTCTCTTAATCTTTCATAATCTCTTTCTAATCTCTACTTAAACTCTCACTTATATTCTGATTACTCTAAGGATCTCTAAATCTCATAACAGCTTCATCGTCGTTCAAATCAAACCAGGATGAATCACTTTGTGAGAAGCTTGATTTGGATACATAAAGTGGTGGAGAATCACCAGGAAGTTGAATAAATCTCATAGGAGTTGGCGAAAAGAAGTTATCCCACTTTCAAATCCGGTGATTCAAGTTTCCCAGTTTGGGAATAGGACAGCTTCTTTGTCCTTCCAATCAAACCAGGATGAATCACTTTGTGAGAAGGTTGATTTGGATACATAAAGTGGTGGAGAATCACCAGGAAGTTGAATAAATCTCATAGGAGTTGGGATGAAGAAGTTATCCCACTTTCAAATCAGGTGATTCCAGTTTCCCAGTTTGGGAATAGCACAGCTTCATCGTCGTTCAAATCAAACCAGGATGAATCACTTTGTGAGAAGCTTGATTTGGATACATAAAGTGGTGGAGAATCACCAGGAAGTTGAATAAATCTCATAGGAGTTGGCTAAAAGAAGTTATGCCACTTTCAAATCAGGTGATTCCAGTTTCCCAGTTTGGGAATAGAATAGCTTCTTTGTCCTTCCAATCAAACCAGGATGAATCACTTTGTGAGAAGGTTGATTTTGTTGAGATGAAGATCAAGAAGTGGAGAGATGAAGCTTTGGGGTTCAATAGAGTGATGAGGCAGAGACAGTAACTTTAGAGATTTACCATGGTAACTTTAGAATTTACCTCAGTTACTTTGGAGTGTTACCATATCTGGATGGAAGTGACTTGGGAAGTTACCTTGGCTCTATCCTGATGAAGGAACTCGTCCAAGAGAGGGATGGATAAGGTTTGGGGCTAGCTGGAAAGGTAAAGCTACTTTACAGCCTGTCCAAGCATGTGAAGCATCTCAGCCTATTATTTGTATTGACCTCACATGCTTATAGGTCTAAGTTGAATTCACTGAACCTAGACATGATTGTAATCTCCTTATATCTTGTATGCTCTCATCTGAATGAATTAATCTGAGTTTTGAGACTATCTCTCTCTAATCTTTCTACTCTTTCTCATTACTCTAATCTCTTAATTCTCTTAATCTACTTACTCAAATCAATCTTATTCTCTCTTAATCCACGTTCTACACTCACTAAATCAAAATCTAATATGGTATCAGAGCCAGGTTGCTCTAAAACCTGAGTTCATTCCGCAAATTTGTGTTCTTGGAGATTCTGGGTTTGTGAGTGTGCTTGAAGATTTGGTATTCTGGGTTATTGGTGTGTTGAGGTTCTCTTCTTGTAGATGGAAACAGACGACACCATGGTGGAGCTATGTTCAACAGTTACTCCTGATGAGTGGAATTGTGGGGGTGAAGTGGTTACAAAGCAGATGGGTGAAGGCAAGTGGATTCAAGAGAATCATGGAACACTTGGGATCATCCAGAGGTCGCTCTCAAGTTCAACCCTGGAAGCTGATGGTCATGAAGGGACGGCAAAGGAGTTGTGGGAAAGTATGGAAGCTGTGTATGAGGATAGATCGCATCTATGCAAGGTTTTTGTGGTTAAGCGGGCCATTGAGAATCTGAAGCAAGATGGAGAAGAGCTCAGTAAGCATCTTGAACGGTTTAAGAGCTTATGGGCAGAGTTGAAGGCGCTCAGACCGAGTACCTCAGATAAAGACATACTGAAGAGAAGGCTAGAGCAAGATGAAGTGTTTAGTCTTCTGCTGAGTTTAGATAAGTCTTATGATGAACTGGTCAGGAAGATCCTCACGGAAGAAATCCTACCTGATGTGGAGAGTGTGTGTGGTTTGGTGAAGCATGAGCAAGCAACGATGCAGCCGGATAAGAGGAGAAAGATTACTGAGCTAGAACAAGTAATCACCGGCAAGAGCTTGTATTCAGCATACAAAGGAGACATAAAAGATGGGGATAGCTTAACAAACAGACATGAGAAGGGTGGAGCTGATGAGGTGATTACCAGAAGAGAGTGGGATGCATTTGTAGCCAAAGCGAAAGCACTCACTGCATCAAAGAAGCAAGGAAGTCATTCAGTAAGGTCTAAACCTATTATTGTGGATTCTGGAGCCAGTCATCACATGATCAGTGATAGGAGTCTGATAGATGAAGTGAGAGCAGCTACTGGAAATGTTCAGATAGCAAATGGAGATAAAATTCCTATAGAAGGGATAGGAAGCTTGAAGCTATTTGACAGGGAGTCAACAGCCTTGTACCTGCCTCAGTTTACCTCCAATTTGATATCTGTAAAGAGAGCTACTGTTGACTTGCAATGTCAAGTAGTATTCAGGCCACAGGAGGTTGAGTTTCAAGATCTTGTTACGGGTCAAGTGATTGGAAAGGGGAGCAGTACCAACAATCTATACCAGCTACAATCAACTAAGCTCTCTAAACCCTCTATCTCTATATGCATGAGTAGTACTGCTGATGGCTGTGATAGTATCACTTGGCATGCTAGATTAGGACATCCTCATACTCGCGCCCTTGAGCTAATGATGCCTAATCTATCACTTAATCACCTTGAATGTGAAGCATGCATACTAGGGAAGCATTGCAAAACTGTCTTTCCCACATCTGAAACTGTCTATGAGAAATGCTTTGACTTAATACACTCTGATGTGTGGACATCTCCATGTATATCTAGGGATAAGCATAAGTATTTTGTGACTTTCATAGATGAAAAATCTAAGTATACATGGATCACATTGCTTCCTTCCAAGGATAGAGTGTTAGAGGCATTTATAAACTTCCAAGCTTATGTCACTAATCACTATAATGCTACTGTGAAGGTACTAAGGTCAGACAATGGAGGTGAATACACTAGCCATGCATTCAAGAATCATCTGATGAAGCATGGGATAGTTCATCAAACCAGCTGTCCCTACACTCCATAACAGAATGGTGTGGCTGAGAGGAAGAACAGACACCTGATGGAAGTAGCAAGATCAATGATGTTTCATTCTAATGTTCCCAAGAGATTTTGGAGTGATGCAGTTGTCTCAGCATGTTATCTCATCAACAGGACACCGACGAAAGTTCTGAGGGATCTATCTCCATTTGAGGTACTGAACAAGGCTAGGCCGCAGATTCAACATCTGAGAGTGTTTGGGTGTACCTGCTATGTATTGGTTCCAGGAGAGCTGAGGAAGAAGCTTGATGCAAAGAGCACTAAGGCTATGTTTATTAGATACTCCATCACTGAGAAAGGGTATAAGTGCTATGATCCAATAACAGGGAGGGTGTTGGTGTCTAGAGATGTCAAATTCATTGAAGGAAAAGGGTATTATGAAGAAAAGATATGGGAAGATTTGAAGGATCTTCCACAAACGCCATCAGATAAGGCAACAAATCTGAGGAAAATATTGGAGAATCTTGGGATTAGCATGACCCAGGATCAGGGAACAAGAATAGAACCACCAAGAAGCACAAGTACTCATGAGGAGGAAAGTGAAAGGATGTCCCCTCTTGATCATGAGGGGGGAAGTGAAGCTGAATCAGGAGTGCAACAACAACAGAAAAGTGATTCAGGAAGTCATGATCAAGGAGAGACACAAGGAGAAGAGAGTCCAAGATCAGATGGAGATGCGCAGGCTGATAGAGAGAGTCCAAGATCAGATGGAGATGCGCAGACTGATAGAGATGAGCAGGCAGCTATGCAAAATCCAGTCGAGTCAGTTGGGATTCAGGAACCAGAAACAGAGGTTCAACCACTGAGGAGAAGTACCAGGGTAAAGAAAGATCCATCAAATTGGGTGAACACAAGGATATACTACAATGCGGAGGCCGTAGCACATCCGACTCAAGCAGTATGTTCGTTTGCAACATATCCAGAGGAGCATGTGGTCTTCATGTGTAATCTGGATGAGAATGAGATCCCAAGGTCTTATGAGGAAGCCATGAAGCATAAGGTCTGGAGAAATTCAGTGGCTGATGAAAGGGATGCAATGATCAGGAATGACACTTGGTATGAGAGTGAATTACCAAGAGGGAAGAAGGCTGTGTCTAGCAAATGGATCTTCACAATCAAGTACCGGGCAGATGGAACTATTGAGAGACGCAAAACCAGGCTGGTAGCAAGAGGGTTTACACAGACTTATGGGGAAGACTACATTGATACTTTTGCACCAGTGGCTAAGCTTCACACAATTCGAATTGTGTTATCCATTGCAACAAACTTGGAGTGGGATCTGTGGCAAATGGATGTGAAGAAAGCTTTCCTGCAAGGTGAACTAGAAGATGAAGTATACAAGCATCCACCTCCTGGTCTTGAGCATCTAGTAAAGCCAGGGAATGTTTTAAGATTGAAGAAGGCAATATATGGGCTAAAACAGTCACCTAGAGCTTGGTACAGGAAGCTGAGTACCACTCTCAATGGGAGAGGCTTTAGGAAGTCTGAACTGGATCACACTCTCTTCACCTTGACAGAACCTTCAGGGATCATTGTGATTCTAGTGTATGTGGATGATTTGATTATCACAGGAAGTGATAAGGCAGGGATTCAGGCTACTAAAGAGTTTCTCAAATCAGTGTTTGACATCAAGGATTTGGGAGAGATGAAGTATTTTCTGGGTATTGAGATATGCAGATCAAAGGAGGGCTTGTTTATGTCTCAAAGGAAGTACACTCAGGATCTGTTGAAGGGTGCTGGTAAGCTTGGAGGAAAGACAGCTAAGACACCTCTTGAGGATGGGTATAAGGTTTTACTTGAGGGGGAGATTGAAAACAATCAGCCATTTGAAGATGCTAAGCTGTATAGGAAGATGGTTGGGAAGCTGATCTACTTGACAATCACCAGACCAGACATATGTTTTGCTGTGAATCAAGTTAGCCAGCATATGCAAGCTCCAAAGATGCACCATTGGAACATGGTAGACAGGATCTTGAGGTATTTGAATGGCTCTAGCGGCCAAGGAGTCTGGATGGGATGCAATAGGAGTACAGAAGTGGTTGGTTATTGTGATGCTGACTGGGCCGGAGATAGAGTTGATAGGAGATCAACTACTGGGTATTGTACCTTCATTGGAGGGAACTTGGTTACATGGAAGAGTAAGAAGCAGAAGGTTGTCTCATGTTCTAGTGCTGAGGCTGAATATAGAGCCATGTTGAAGCTGACTAATGAGCTAGTGTGGATCAAAGGGATATTGAAGCATTTGAGTATTGAGCAGACCACTCCTATGACAATGCATTGTGACAATCAGGCTGCTATTCACATTGCCTCTAATTCTGTGTTTCATGAGAGAAAAAAGCACATAGAAGTTGATTGTCACAAGGTGAGGCAGATGATTGTCCTAGGAGTAATACTGCCATGGTACACAAGGAGTGAGGATCAACTGGCTGATGTGTTTACTAAGGCAGCGAGGCAGAAGATAATAGAGTCCATACTATCAAGGCTTGGACTCATTGATCTTACTCCAAGGAGCTGATCCCCTTAACCATGGAGTCTCTACTCTTTTTCCCTCATCAAGGTTTTATCCCAATGGGTTTTCCTTGGTGAGGTTTTTAATGAGGGAGATCTTCATGGTTTCCAAGCTAGACAAGTTCATTTAGTCTAGCTTGAGGGGGAGTGTTGAGATGAAGATCAAGAAGTGGAGAGATGAAGCTTTGGGGTTCAATAGAGTGATGAGGCAGAGACAGTAACTTTAGAGATTTACCATGGTAACTTTAGAATTTACCTCAGTTACTTTGGAGTGTTACCATATCTGGATGGAAATGACTTGGGAAGTTACCTTGGCTCTATCCTGATGAAGGAACTCGTCCAAGAGAGGGATGGATAAGGTTTGGGGCTAGCTGGAAAGGTAAAGCTACTTTACAGCCTGTCCAAGCATGTGAAGCATCTCAGCCTATTATTTGTATTGACCTCACATGCTTATAGGTCTAAGTTGAATTCAGTGAACCTAGACATGATTGTAATCTCCTTATATCTTGTATGCTCTCGTCTGAATGAATTAATCTGAGTTTTGAGACTATCTCTCTCTAATCTTTCTACTCTCTCTCTCATTACTCTAATCTCTTAATTCTCTTAATCTACTTACTCAAATCAATCTTATTATCTCTTAATCCACGTTCTACACTCACTAAATCAAAATCTAATAGATTTGGATACATAAAATGGTGGAGAATCACCAGAAAGTTGAATAAATCTCATAGGAGTTGGGATGAAGAAGTTATCCCAATTTCAAATCAGGTGATTCCAGTTTCCCAGTTTGGGAATAGCACAGCTTCTTCGTCGTTCCAATCAAACCAGGATGAATCACTTTGTGAGAAGCTTGATTTGGATACATAAAGTGGTGGAGAATCACCAGGAAGTTGAATAAATCTCATAGGAGTTGGGATGAAGAAGTTATCCCACTTTCAAATCAGGTGATTCCAGTTTCCCAGTTTGGGAATAGCACAGCTTCTTCGTCGTTCCAATCAAACCAGGATGAATCACTTTGTGAGAAGCTTGATTTGGATACATAAAGTGGTGGAGAATCACCAGGAAGTTGAATAAATCTCATAGGAGTTGGCGTGAAGAAGTTATCCCACTTTCAAATCAGGTGATTCCAGTTTCCCAGTTTGGGAATAGCACAGCTTCTTCGTCGTTCCAATCAAACCAGGATGAATCACTTTGTGAGAAGCTTGATTTGGATACATAAAGTGGTGGAGAATCACCAGGAAGTTGAATAAATCTCATAGGAGTTGGGATGAAGAAGTTATCCCACTTTCAAATCAGGTGATTCCAGTTTCCCAGTTTGGGAATAGCACAGCTTCTTCGTCGTTCCAATCAAACCAGGATGAATCACTTTGTGAGAAGCTTGATTTGGATACATAAAGTGGTGGAGAATCACCAGGAAGTTGAATAAATCTCATAGGAGTTGGGATGAAGAAGTTATCCCACTTTCAAATCAGGTGATTCCAGTTTCCCAGTTTGGGAATAGCACAGCTTCATCGTCGTTCCAATCAAACCAGGATGAATCACTTTGTGAGAAGCTTGATTTGGATACATAAAGTGGTGGAGAATCACCAGGAAGTTGAATAAATCTCATAGGAGTTGGGAAAAGAAGTTATCCCACTTTCAAATCAGGTGATTCCAGTTTCCCAGTTTGGGAATAGCACAGCTTCTTCGTCGTTCCAATCAAACCAGGATGAATCACTTTGTGAGAAGCTTGATTTGGATACATAAAGTGGTGGAGAATCACCAGGAAGTTGAATAAATCTCATAGGAGTTGGGATGAAGAAGTTATCCCACTTTCAAATCAGGTGATTCCAGTTTCCCAGTTTGGGAATAGCACAGCTTCTTCGTCGTTCCAATCAAACCAGGATGAATCACTTTGTGAGAAGCTTGATTTGGATACATAAAGTGGTGGAGAATCACCAGGAAGTTGAATAAATCTCATAGGAGTTGGGATGAAGAAGTTATCCCACTTTCAAATCAGGTGATTCCAGTTTCCCAGTTTGGGAATAGCACAGCTTCTTCGTCGTTCCAATCAAACCAGGATGAATCTCTTTGTAAGAAGCTTGATTTGGATACATAAAGTGGTGGAGAATCACCAGGAAGTTGAATAAATCTCATAGGAGTTGGATGAAGAAGTTATCCCACTTTCAAATCAGGTGATTCCAGTTTCCCAGTTTGGGAATAGCACAGCTTCTTCGTCGTTCCAATCAAACCAGGATGAATCACTTTGTAAGAAGCTTGATTTGGATACATAAAGTGGTGGAGAATCACCAGGAAGTTGAATAAATCTCATAGGAGTTGGGATGAAGAAGTTATCCCACTTTCAAATCAGGTGATTCCAGTTTCCCAGTTTGGGAATAGCACAGCTTCTTCGTCGTTCCAATCAAACCAGGATGAATCACTTTGTAGAAGCTTGATTTGGATACATAAAGTGGTGGAGAATCACCAGGAAGTTGAATAAATCTCATAGGAGTTGGGATGAAGAAGTTATCCCACTTTCAAATCAGGTGATTCCAGTTTCCCAGTTTGGGAATAGCACAGCTTCTTCGTCGTTCCAATCAAACCAGGATGAATCACTTTGTGAGAAGCTTGATTTGGATACATAAAGTGGTGGAGAATCACCAGGAAGTTGAATAAATCTCATAGGAGTTGGGATGAAGAAGTTATCCCACTTTCAAATCAGGTGATTCCAGTTTCCCAGTTTGGGAATAGCACAGCTTCTTCGTCGTTCCAATCAAACCAGGATGAATCACTTTGTGAGAAGCTTGATTTGGATACATAAAGTGGTGGAGAATCACCAGGAAGTTGAATAAATCTCATAGGAGTTGGCGAAAAGAAGTTATCCCACTTTCAAATCAGGTGATTCCAGTTTCCCAGTTTGGGAATAGACAGCTTCTTCGTCGTTCCAATCAAACCAGGATGAATCACTTTGTGAGAAGCTTGATTTGGATACATAAAGTGGTGGAGAATCACCAGGAAGTTGAATAAATCTCATAGGAGTTGGGATGAAGAAGTTATCCCACTTTCAAATCAGGTGATTCCAGTTTCCCAGTTTGGGAATAGCACAGCTTCTTCGTCGTTCCAATCAAACCAGGATGAATCACTTTGTGAGAAGCTTGATTTGGATACATAAAGTGGTGGAGAATCACCAGGAAGTTGAATAAATCTCATAGGAGTTGGGATGAAGAAGTTATCCCACTTTCAAATCAGGTGATTCCAGTTTCCCAGTTTGGGAATAGCACAGCTTCTTCGTCGTTCCAATCAAACCAGGATGAATCACTTTGTGAGAAGCTTGATTTGGATACATAAAGTGGTGGAGAATCACCAGGAAGTTGAATAAATCTCATAGGAGTTGGGATGAAGAAGTTATCCCACTTTCAAATCAGGTGATTCCAGTTTCCCAGTTTGGGAATAGCACAGCTTCTTCGTCGTTCCAATCAAACCAGGATGAATCACTTTGTAAGAAGCTTGATTTGGATACATAAAGTGGTGGAGAATCACCAGGAAGTTGAATAAATCTCATAGGAGTTGGGATGAAGAAGTTATCCCACTTTCAAATCAGGTGATTCCAGTTTCCCAGTTTGGGAATAGCACAGCTTCTTCGTCGTTCCAATCAAACCAGGATGAATCACTTTGTAAGAAGCTTGATTTGGATACATAAAGTGGTGGAGAATCACCAGGAAGTTGAATAAATCTCATAGGAGTTGGGATGAAGAAGTTATCCCACTTTCAAATCAGGTGATTCCAGTTTCCCAGTTTGGGAATAGCACAGCTTCTTCGTCGTTCCAATCAAACCAGGATGAATCACTTTGTGAGAAGCTTGATTTGGATACATAAAGTGGTGGAGAATCACCAGGAAGTTGAATAAATCTCATAGGAGTTGGGATGAAGAAGTTATCCCACTTTCAAATCAGGTGATTCCAGTTTCCCAGTTTGGGAATAGCACAGCTTCTTCGTCGTTCCAATCAAACCAGGATGAATCACTTTGTGAGAAGCTTGATTTGGATACATAAAGTGGTGGAGAATCACCAGGAAGTTGAATAAATCTCATAGGAGTTGGCGAAAAGAAGTTATCCCACTTTCAAATCAGGTGATTCCAGTTTCCCAGTTTGGGAATAGCACAGCTTCTTTGTCGTTCCAATCAAACCAGGATGAATCACTTTGTGAGAAGCTTGATTTGGATACATAAAGTGGTGGAGAATCACCAGGAAGTTGAATAAATCTCATAGGAGTTGGGATGAAGAAGTTATCCCACTTTCAAATCAGGTGATTCCAGTTTCCCAGTTTGGGAATAGCACAGCTTCTTCGTCGTTCCAATCAACCAGGATGAATCACTTTGTGAGAAGCTTGATTTGGATACATAAAGTGGTGGAGAATCACCAGGAAGTTGAATAAATCTCATAGGAGTTGGGATGAAGAAGTTATCCCACTTTCAAATCAGGTGATTCCAGTTTCCCAGTTTGGGAATAGCACAGCTTCTTCGTCGTTCCAATCAAACCAGGATGAATCACTTTGTGAGAAGCTTGATTTGGATACATAAAGTGGTGGAGAATCACCAGGAAGTTGAATAAATCTCATAGGAGTTGGGATGAAGAAGTTATCCCACTTTCAAATCAGTGATTCCAGTTTCCCAGTTTGGGAATAGCACAGCTTCTTCGTCGTTCCAATCAACCAGGATGAATCACTTTGTGAGAAGCTTGATTTGGATACATAAAGTGGTGGAGAATCACCAGGAAGTTGAATAAATCTCATAGGAGTTGGAATGAAGAAGTTATCCCACTTTCAAATCAGGTGATTCCAGTTTCCCAGTTTGGGAATAGCACAGCTTCTTCGTCGTTCCAATCAAACCAGGATGAATCACTTTGTGAGAAGCTTGATTTGGATACATAAAGTGGTGGAGAATCACCAGGAAGTTGAATAAATCTCATAGGAGTTGGGCAAAAGAAGTTATCCCACTTTCAAATCAGGTGATTCCAGTTTCCCAGTTTGGGAATAGCACAGCTTCTTCGTCGTTCCAATCAAACCAGGATGAATCACTTTGTGAGAAGCTTGATTTGGATACATAAAGTGGTGGAGAATCACCAGGAAGTTGAATAAATCTCATAGGAGTTGGGATGAAGAAGTTATCCCACTTTCAAATCAGGTGATTCCAGTTTCCCAGTTTGGGAATAGCACAGCTTCTTCGTCGTTCCAAACAAACCAGGATGAATCACTTTGTGAGAAGCTTGATTTGGATACATAAAGTGGTGGAGAATCACCAGGAAGTTGAATAAATCTCATAGGAGTTGGGATGAAGAAGTTATCCCACTTTCAAATCAGGTGATTCCAGTTTCCCAGTTTGGGAATAGCACAGCTTCTTCGTCGTTCCAATCAAACCAGGATGAATCTCTTTGTGAGAAGCTTGATTTGGATACATAAAGTGGTGGAGAATCACCAGGAAGTTGAATAAATCTCATAGGAGTTGGGATGAAGAAGTTATCCCACTTTCAAATCAGGTGATTCCAGTTTCCCAGTTTGGGAATAGCACAGCTTCTTCGTCGTTCCAATCAAACCAGGATGAATCACTTTGTAAGAAGCTTGATTTGGATACATAAAGTGGTGGAGAATCACCAGGAAGTTGAATAAATCTCATAGGAGTTGGGATGAAGAAGTTATCCCACTTTCAAATCAGGTGATTCCAGTTTCCCAGTAGTTGGGAATAGCACAGCTTCTTCGTCGTTCCAATCAAACCAGGATGAATCACTTTGTGAGAAGCTTGATTTGGATACATAAAGTGGTGGAGAATCACCAGGAAGTTGAATAAATCTCATAGGAGTTGGGATGAAGAAGTTATCCCACTTTCAAATCAGGTGATTCCAGTTTCCCAGTTTGGGAATAGCACAGCTTCTTCGTCGTTCCAATCAAACCAGGATGAATCACTTTGTGAGAAGCTTGATTTGGATACATAAAGTGGTGGAGAATCACCAGGAAGTTGAATAAATCTCATAGGAGTTGGGTGAAGAAGTTATCCCACTTTCAAATCAGGTGATTCCAGTTTCCAGTTTGGGAATAGCACAGCTTCTTCGTCGTTCCAATCAAACCAGGATGAATCACTTTGTGAGAAGCTTGATTTGGATACATAAAGTGGTGGAGAATCACCAGGAAGTTGAATAAATCTCATAGGAGTTGGGAAAAGAAGTTATCCCACTTTCAAATCAGGTGATTCCAGTTTCCCAGTTTGGGAATAGCACAGCTTCTTCGTCGTTCCATCAAACCAGGATGAATCACTTTGTGAAGAAGCTTATTTGGATACATAAAGTGGTGGAGAATCACCAGGAAGTTGAATAAATCTCATAGGAGTTGGGATGAAGAAGTTATCCCACTTTCAAATCAGGTGATTCCAGTTTCCCAGTTTGGGAATAGCACAGCTTCTTCTTCGTCGTTCCAATCAACCAGGATGAATCACTTTGTGAGAAGCTTGATTTGGATACATAAAGTGGTGGAGAATCACCAGGAAGTTGAATAAATCTCATAGGAGTTGGGATGAAGAAGTTATCCCACTTTCAAATCAGGTGATTCCAGTTTCCCAGTTTGGGAATAGCACAGCTTCTTCGTCGTTCCAATCAAACCAGGGATGAATCACTTTGTAAGAAGCTTGATTTGGATACATAAAGTGGTGGAGAATCACCAGGAAGTTGAATAAATCTCATAGGAGTTGGGATGAAGAAGTTATCCCACTTTCAAATCAGGTGATTCCAGTTTCCCAGTTTGGGAATAGCACAGCTTCTTCGTCGTTCCAATCAAACCAGAGAATCACTTTTGTAAGAAGCTTGATTTGGATACATAAAGTGGTGGAGAATCACCAGGAAGTTGAATAAATCTCATAGGAGTTGGGATGAAGAAGTTATCCCACTTTCAAATCAGGTGATTCCAGTTTCCCAGTTTGGGATAGCACGCTTCTTCTTCGTCGTTCCAATCAAACCAGGATGAATCACTTTGTGAGAAGCTTGATTTGGATACATAAAGTGGTGGAGAATCACCAGGAAAGTTGAATAAATCTCATAGGAGTTGGGATGAAGAAGTTATCCCACTTTCAAATCAGGTGATTCCAGTTTTCCCAGTTTGGGAATAGCACAGCTTCTTCGTCGTTCCAATCAAACCAGGATGAATCACTTTGTGAGAAGCTTGATTTGGATACATAAAGTGGGTGGAGAATCACCAGGAAGTTGAATAATCTCATAGGAGTTGGGATGAAGAAGTTATCCCACTTTCAAATCAGGTGATTCCAGTTTCCCAGTTTGGGAAGAGCACAGCTTCATCGTCGTTCCAATCAAACCAGGATGAATCACTTTGTGAGAAGCTTGATTTGGATACATAAAGTGGTGGAGAATCACCAGGAAGTTGAATAAACTCATGGAGTTGGGATGAAGAAGTTATCCACTTTCAAATCAGGTGATTCCAGTTTCCCAGTTTGGGAATAGCACAGCTTCTTCGTCGTTCCAATCAAACCAGGATGAATACTTTGTGAGAAGTTGATTTGGATACATAAAGTGGTGGAGATCACCAGGAAGTTGAATAAATCTCATAGGAGTTTGGGATGAAGAAGTTATCCCACTTGTTCAAATAGGTGATTCCAGTTTCCCAGTTTGGGAATAGCACAGCTTCTTCGTCGTTCCAATCAAACCAGGAGAAATCTTTGTGAGAAGCTTGATTTGGATACATAAAGTGGTGGAGAATGACCAGGAAGTTGAATAAATCTCAATAGGAGTTGGGATGAAGAAGTTATCCCACTTTCAAATCAGTGATTCCAGTTTCCCAGTTTGGGAATAGCACAGCTTCTTCGTCGTTCCAATCAAACCAGGATGAATCACTTTGTGAGAAGCTTGATTTGGATACATAAAGTGGTGGAGAATCACCAGGAAGTTGAATAAATCTCATAGGAGTTGGGATGAAGAAGTTATCCCACTTTCAAATCAGGTGATTCCAGTTTCCAGTTTTGGGAATAGCACAGCTTCTTCGGCGTTCAATCAAACCAGGATGAAA
>NW_026016770.1:0-48454 GCF_020379485.1 Brassica napus | reverse complement strand
TAATCGTTTGGTCGTGTTTGTTCGCCGGCGAAAGAATATGTTTGAAACTGGTAATCTTACCCTAAGTCAAACGACAACGTTTCCAAATAAACGAAAGGTAAAACTTAGAAGGGCCCATTAGGCCCACGGTAATAAGCCCAGAACGATATGCCTTTTGCTTTTTCTTCTACGGCCCAAATCTTCAGTTCTGTGAATTTTCAAACCCAAGAATATGTCCTAATAGATGCATGCACTCTCTTAATACTGTTTTCTTACTTGGTGATGCTGCTTTGAATTCTTTGGCATATCTTAGATTCTGACAAATTAAATATAGAGTACTCTTTAATTGATTATTATTTGATTTTTGAGTTTTAATTATTGCAGAGCTTTTCATGCTTCAGAATTGCTTACTTTTTCTCTCCTGAACAATGGCTTATTTTATCTTCCAATGAGACTCTCCACTCATTAGTCCACATGTGGTAACATTTCATACAATTTTAATGATTAATATGTGTATTTTCATAATATTGCTCTCTTTCTTTAAGGTTCATCTTTAGTGTGATCCATTACGCGCAACTATATAACACTAAAATAATACATTGTATCTCTGGCAAAGATTTTGAAGAATTTAGATTTTTCTCTATGATATGTAATGTAAGAAAAGAAATCTAATTTTTTTTCTTCGAAAATGTAAAAGCTTGTAGTGATTAGAATATTACATGTTTAGAGCTTTTATACATGTGGTTCCTATCGTAGAATATAAAAGATATAAGAAGACTTATTCATTACAAAGATTTGAACTACTGACACGAGCTTAAGATTATTGGGATAAATGTATTTTCCAATAAAAAAAATGCTCAATTTTGATATAGCATTGGACAAATCTTTGAGTTTGATGAACTTTAATCCTCTTGTTGAGATCATTTGGTACTTCACAGTTTTGAAACATCACCACGATCTTAATTTTTATTTTTCCACCAAAATCTTGTTCTCTTAGTTTTTTCTTCATGCGTCTATAGACTGTCTTAGCATATAAATCATTTGAAACTCGGAAATTTTCCAAATCCCACCAAATGATGATATTTCTTGTATGTAATTGCACACAAACAGTTAATATGAAACAATTGTACATAATCCCAAGACATTTATTTCTTATTATGAGTCTATATGCCTTAATACCCAAATTATCTCATTCTGAAACAATCATTGTCATATCTAATATTATGATTTAATAGAAAATAAAGAACAAACTTGAGAAACTAGATAAACCATTTTTTTCATTTTAAGAAGCATTAGTAATTGTTCGTAACAAAGAAAATCATTTTTATGTAAAAATGTTCTTACAAAATGTAAATTCAGCACTAAGCACATCTAGATAGATAATTTTATGTTTACGTTTAACATTTGCAATAACATTATTTACATTGTAAAGTTTATTGGTCATGTGCACAAAAGATTCACATTACTTATAAAAGCCAAAACCAGATTTTTAAAAATAAAATAGTAGATGTAATTATGGCTAACATTTACATTAAGAGTGATGGTATTAACACAAGTATAAGATGCAATCATTTATAAGTTCGCTTGAGAAATATGAAAATTTTGACAACTAAAAGAATATTAAAAGGTTGGAATGAAGTATTTATTCATATATTTATCTAGGAGAAGAAAACTAATAAAAACGAATGTTGAAAAAATAGGTGATTTGATTTTTACTAGGTTTCAAGTTTGAGATTATAAAGACAAAGAAAACCGGAGAGTATAAACAAAAATATAGTTTGAGATTATAAAAACAAAGAAAACATAAGATCTACTAAAAAATTTCAGCTCTAGCAAAGATCTACTAAAAAGTTTCCAGCTTCAATGTTAGAATAAGATATACTAAAGTTTTCACCTTCAGATCTAACAAAAATACAAGATAAAACCCTTAACTGAGCTAAAGTTTCATCATTTTTCACTAAAATCTAAGGAAAATGAGATTTGAGAGACTGCGATAGAAACCAGTTGATACCAAAGTTCATGTAGCTTGCTACTCATTAGTGATAATGAATGTAATAACACGAGTGTAAGATGCAATCATTAATCATTGATAAGTTCGCTTGAGAAATATGAAAATTTAAACAAGTAGAAGAATATAAAAGGTTGGAATGAAATATTTATTTATCTATTTATTTAGAAGAAAAAAACTAATCAAAACAAATGTTGAAAAAGTAGGTGATAATGTTTTCCTTAAAAATTTATTCATGTAGTTTTTTTGGTGGAACTATTTGAATTCTATTTTTACTTTAGTGTTAAACAAATTTAGAAGAATGCTTAATTTCACTGAGTGTATTCAATGTAATGTCTAAAGTAATTTGATCTTTATGAGTTTTAGATGATTTTAGATGAATTATAGAATTTAATATGATTTTTGTTAAATTATTATAGAATTTCAGTTTTCTATATTCTTTTGATGCGACCTCGTGAATTCGTCAAAATTTTCCTCCTCCTCAGCTATGAATTTCACCTTCTCCTTTTGCTTATTGTGTAATAATTAAAAAATCAAATACTAAATTATCATAATAATTCAGTCATAACATTTACTACTTACCCAATCAAGAGACTCCTCTGTTTTTCTAACTCCACAACACCCCTTTGCTTGTCTATATTTTCACGAGTTTAATTATTTTCAATAATCGTGGATTTCAAAATAAGTTAATTAAATGTCAAGTTTGATAATATAAATTTTAAATTAGTTTTTAAAATTCATGTTTGAATAATAGTTAATTTCTCATTTTAATGGAAATCACATCCTAACTCTTTATTGAATTCACTTCTTAAGTTGATATTCAACTGGTTAAAATTTAGTGAAATTTTCTTTAATTTTTGCTCTTTTAAATACAAAATTGGACCATAATTTTATTTGGGCTTAAAATGGGCCAAGCCCTTAAAACTAGAAATATTGCCCGATGAAGTATTTGAAATGGAAGCAGCCGAACGTGACTGTAGGATTGTGGTCTCAGTAGCTGACAGTAATCATTCTCTTATTCTTCTTCCCTCTAAGCAGTTTTGTCAAAGCCGGTTTGCATATCGTTTCTACATGTGTGCAATAGTCTTCGAGTTAGGCTTAGAGCAAGGCATTTAGTACCTAGGATTATCGATTTACATTTTGTTATATCTCTCCGTTTGTAAAATATAATAGAATAGATATATTATTGTGTTGTGTTTAATAAGAGAATACAATATGCATATATATAGTGGTAACATTAACATAATGTTAACACTAGATAATGCTAACTTTCCTAAACACTTAATGTAAATATGCTAGAATATCTTGAGAGTAACTTGTTCTTCAAGTCTTTCCTTTTAGTCTTCATGGTCTTCATGGGTTTCATGGGCTTCACAATCTTGGTCCGTAAGATACACATCTTACGGCCCACATATCTCTAATACTCCCCCGCACGACAAACGTGGGATGCAACACGCAAATCTGCAATCACAAAGCAGACCACGTATGTCGTGGACACTATGTCGAGAAAAACAAATCAGTAGGTTTCTCCGAGAATAAACTTCAACTTTAGACAAGGAGGGATGAAAACTTCAGCTTTTCTTTGGTCTTGACAATGGGAATACATCCCGTGGGCGCAACTACAACTCCACAAATAATCGTCCTTAACTCGGACAGTCCATAACTCGGACTAAACAACTTGACCTAAAAAAAAAATTGAGCGTTCTACTAGAACTCCCCCGTAATGGTTAAACTATAACCAATAAATCCCAAACTATGGGAAACAAAACACTCTGAGAAATTCTAAACTATAGAATAGATCTCAAAAAAATAAACAACTGTGAAAACCCGATCTTTTAACCTAAGGACCTTTTCAAACATCTCTCAATAACCCCTAGACCAAACCATAAGAAAAAAAAAATCTAAACAAAAAACAAAGCAGGTAGAACAAAACCTATTGCACTTAACTAAATATAAAAAGAAAACAAAACCCTAATAACACAAAACCCCAGCGACTCATATTACCACGTCTTCATCGTCATTACCGTCACCATCTTCTTCAACATCGCCAACACCAACGATGAACGCCATCAAAGCTCTAAACTTATAATGCGGAAGTTTTAATTTCGATCCCAAAGAATCGTCTGCTCTGATACCATGTAAAATATAATAGAATAGATATATTATTGTGTTGTGTTTAATAAGAGAATACAATATGCATATATATAGTGGTAACATTAACATAATGTTAACACTAGATAATGCTAACTTTCCTAAACACTTAATGTAAATATGCTAGAATATCTTGAGAGTAACTTGTTCTTCAAGTCTTTCCTTTTAGTCTTGATGGTCTTCATGGGTTTCATGGGCTTCACAATCTTGGTCCGTAAGATACACATCTTACGGCCCACATATCTCTAATACCGTTACTAGGTGTTAGTTGCATGGAGTACTGTTCAGTGCAACTGCAAGAGAGAGCTTTACTACAGGGTAATGTATATACTCTCTTATGATTATTTTTGTATTTGAGAGAAAAAGAGTAAGGTCCATCTTCTTCATACTTGCGGTTATTGAGTAACTAAAAGTGGTTTGTGTGTAATGGGTGTGACTTTTTTTGTAAATGGTTCACTACTCAGCTGGAGATAATGGTGTTGCTAACCCAACTATGCAATCTTACAAGTCCAAAGTTTGGTAACTACTTAGTATGAGGCTAACGAATCTCTCATTTCTATAGGAACATATTGTGGATTGATGAATTTTTATAGGCTGATACATAATGGTTGGTTAGTCAAAGAGTTCCTTGTTAAAAACTGAGACATGGTGTACTGTGCATGGAAACTCTTCTCTTCAATAAGAAAGAATACATTTAGTTCATGTTATTTCGGTTTCATATTCCTCCAAAACAGAGGATTCAATCACAGGACAATCTGCTATTCAGAAGTTATTCAAGAAATTGTTAACACTGTTGTGTACTCAATCACCTATGTTTGACGAGCCTTTGGGAAGTGAACAAAGTTAGAAACAGAGATCCAAAAAAAGACAGAAACTCTTAAGAGTACCAAAAATACATTTTGGGCCTAGTTCTGGAGTCTAGACGCAGCTATCAAGATCCATTGCTACAATATATATATATAGCCATTGTTTTAAATACTTCAAAACGAAACATAGACTAGGAAACGAAAAATAAAGATAGGATAGGATTAGACTCTGATCACTTGAGTCACAACTTTTCGACCTCGACTAGGCAGCTTTCCTCAACCGCTTGCTCTCTGGAAAACATTCTTTCTACAATATGAAAAAAAAACACAGAGTTGTGAGAAATGGCATGCATACAATTTTGTCTTTCTGGTAAAATCTTATTAAATTAATCATTGAGGAAAAAAAAACTTGCCTTTAGACAGTACAGTCGCCGCTTCTCGGAAGCTTCAACATGCTCAGTAATACCCTCCTCCTGCTTGCTAAAATGGTTAGACAAAAATGTATAGATCACAAAGAGAGAGAGAGAGAGAGAGAGAGGATGCTTACTTCGGAGATATGTTTTTTACTCGAGAGATGCTTCACGAATTTATCCAGGCGTTTGCGCTTAGAGAAGCACATTTTGCAATAAAACATTCCGGTAGACTCAACAACGCTTTCACTACTTCCACTGCACTTCCGAAGAACATGTCTTTTGGTCTCTGAAACTAATAGCTTTAAGAGATTAGTTTGGTGGTTATATATATATATATATATATATATATGTGGAAGTGGATAGAAGAGGTAATAAAACAAAACACCTGCAAGTAAGCTATCCCAGAGCCACTCGGCAGAAGTGAGCATGACTGACATTTTCCAAGGCCTAAAAGAATAAGCCCAAAACAGGTTGTATTTCTTTAGTTGTTTTAGCCTGGCAAGACAACCTCCTAACAAAATTTCAGCCCCATCCGATATGATCATCATTGTAGTCGGAGTAGGATTGTTATCTCGCCATTGCTTCAAATCATCAAACATGCGACTGTATATGAATTCTGTTGTTTCAACAAAACAAAAGGTAAATTGCATGCAAGGGATAGTTGCTAATTTATTTTTATTTTTTTAAATTCCAAATGGACTAACCCGGAAGGGCATGTGCAACATCGATTCCAGTGGAAGAGAGGGCATGAAGGTGGCGTTCAGGGGTTTGTTTATGGTCACCAAAGGCAGTGATGGAGACAGGACCAGAGTAGCCTAGTTCCTTGAAAGCTCCTTCCAAACTGGGACGGACCCGACGAGCATCATAACCGTCGGGAATAGGACACTCAGACATGTCCCAACTCACATGGATTTTAGCTGTCGCATATTCAGGCGTCGCAGCATAGTTCTTCCCCCACCTCTTCGTTACAGATATAAGTTGTGTAGGCTGAGGGTTTAACACCTCCTGTAAAACCAATATGTTTTAACTCTTAATTAAACTGATTTTTTTTTTTAATAATTAAGCAGAGAGAGAGAGCGAAAGGATGGTTACTTCTATTGCATGCTTTTTAGTGGAGAGATGCTTTTTGAAACTCTTCACGCTTTGGCAATCCAAAGAGCAAAATTCGCAATGAAACACGGTAGATAATTCACCCGCCGTGTCTACGCTTGTCGACGTCGTCCCATGTAGTAATTTTTCCCAGAGCCACTCTTTGCGAGTGTACACGAACAATGCTGCGACAGGCCTAATTGAATAAGCCAGAAAAATGTTGTAACTCGTGCGTTGTTGTAGCCGGGCCAGATCCCAGTTGAAGACATCTAGCATCTGATTGGTTATGATCATCATTGTAGCCGGAGGAGGATTATCCTCTCGCCATTTCACCATATCAAGGTACATGACTGCGCACGTGCTTTCTGTTTCATTACAAAGGAAACATACTCACTATAGATACACAAGATCTAACTATAACATTTTTTATATTTATGATATAACAACTAATTGGACTAACCAGATCCGATATGTACCACCGCGACTCCAGTGGAAGATAGAGCTCGTAGCACGTGTTCAGGGGTTTGTTTTTGGTCGCCATAGGCTGTGATGGAGACAGGACCAGAGTAGCCTTGTTCCTTGAAGGCACCTTCTATACTCGGACGGACACGATGATCATCAATACCCTCTGGAACCGGACAGTCCTTCATGTCCCACCACACCGCTATTTTGCCTGTCTTCGCCGCATCGTTCTTCCCACTCATCTTCTCTAAAGGTTAACAAATTTCAGACACAAGTCCTCTACCACCCGTACTAGGGTTTCTTTTTAAGTTTGTTATTTTTTTCTTTTACGTTCAAACTACTGGGGCTAAATCTAAAGACAGATTATGGAAAAGAACAAAAAAAGGAAGGAAAAAATTGTAATATATTAAGAAAGGAAAAGTAGTCATATTTATAAATTCTCATTTACAAAAGCACCTTTTTAATATAAGATATTTTCTTTTAAAAAGACGAAGATATTTATATCTTTAAAAGGGATTATAAAACGAACAAAAAGAGGAAAAAGATTGTCATCGTAAAAAATGAAAATTCATATTTATAAATTATCAAATTACACACCACAGCACACTTTTCAGATTTCAAATTATCAAAATGTTCAACCAAATTTTTTTTATCACCGCACATGCATGCTACGTTTTAAAAAAAAATGTTTTTTACGTAATCGGTTGATTAGTCAATTTTCTGTCTTGGTATTATATGGATCAGCTAACGCTTGAATGTCTATTTTTCTTTAAGTATAAATTTTAAGTTGATTTTCTATTTTTAAGTACTTACATAATTTTTTTTAAAAAATAAAAAAGAATTTACATAGTAAATAGTAAAATTTGATATGCCCGAAATATTACATTCAAAGCTCACGTAATAAAATTATTTTGTATTGTATAAAAACATTTAGAATTTAGAATTATCGATTTAATTTGCAAACTCATGTCTTATCTTTCGTTAGTTGCATAGACTAGTGTTTAGTGCAAGAGAGAGCTTTACTGCATGGTGATGGATATATTCGCTTATGTTTATTTTTATACCTGGGGGAGAAAAACTAAGATGCCATTCATTCCATGTTCTGCACTTCTGCATACTTTGCGGTTATTGGAGTAACTTAAAGTGGTTTTGTGTGCGATGACGGACAGGAACTAAAATTGACTTTGTGTGTAACGATGGACAGACTTGGCCATTCTGTAAATGATTCACTGTTAGCTGGAGACAATGACCCGGTTTTTCAACTATGCAATCTTATAAGTCCATAGTTCAGTGTGTTTTTCGTCCATCTGTGTTATGATAAAGTCTACTAACAAATGTCTCTCTTAGTATTATCATCTTTCTCCATATTAACACTTCTTTACAGATCTCATGAAGGGTTCGCATATCTTGTTTCCTTGGAGTTCTCCGACATGGACCAACGGTTGATTATTAAGAGACCTGCTACAACTGAAGCAAAATTGTCATTTGAGCATTTACAGAACATGGTACTACTTACTTAGTATGAGGCTCACGAATCTCTCATTACTCTAGGAAGGTAGATACTTATCGTGCATTGACTTTTATAGGCTAAAACATAATGGTTTGTCAAAGACTTCCTTGTTAGATACTGAGACATGGTTCATTATAGGCTAAATCATTATCGTGCACTCTGGTTCCAGATTATCGAACGGATTTCACATTTATTGATTGCCTGTGGAACTATTGGTTCTTTCACCAAATTTTAGCAAAAAATAAACAATTGGTTCTTTGAACCGAATTTATAATTTTAAGTAAAACATTGTATAAAATGCCCGTATAGCTCAGTGGTAGAGCGTCAGTCTTGTAAACTGAAGGTCCGTAGTTCGATCCTGCGTGTGGGCACTTTTAAAATTTTCCCTTTTTGTCAGATTTCTTTATATGTATTTCTTATCAACGAGAAATTCTATCAGATTTTTTTTAAAAAAAACTCTTTTTGGCATAGCTCCTCTATCCGTATTTGGTCCCATAGAACCGTAACCCGTTGATGCATATACCGTTTGTTAGGAACACAAGTCTCGGTGTTGTCTTTGATAGCAACATATAAAGCCATGAGCTAAAGTAAATACTCGACATGTCGCCCTTGTGGCTAACAATAAGAACTTGTCTCTACTTTGTCAGAAGCGGATGAATGATAGTAAACGCTTTTCAACATTGTTATTGGTGAATTCACTGCCGTTGAATAGCTATTAGGATTCACGGTTCAAGGACCTGAATTGGAACACATTGATAAGTATTTCATATTTCATTACAACATTTTATTTACAACTCAAATGTCATACACAAACACAATCACTAAAAATCAGATGGTTGAAACACAACATTTTATTTTAATAAAAACTATTATGTGGTTAAAACTGTAGCCACTCATGTTTACATCATAAGAATCAAGTTGTGGTCTCTAGTAGAAACTCTCTATCGGTCTAGTAGTATCAAAACATTTGTGGCTGCATGGCTCCATTTCTGAACTTTATTTTTAAAGATATGTCTTACATTCTCGTCGCCGTCTTAATTTTCTTAGCCAAATTATTTTGTCATATCATGAATATATTCTTATACCATTTCGAAAAGAATAAACTCTTAAGTAGGTCCTTTTGTTGGTTTATTTATACTATTTATAGTTATTGCATTTTCATATGGTAGTTAATCAGTATGAATTGAAATGTGAGACATTAGACAGACATGAAACCACCACATGGCGTGGTTCGTATGTTTCCCACACGTCTTAGCGTTTTCAACTACACAATAAAAATAAATATAAATATCTGTTGTGGTAATAAAGTACACGTTTTTCTAATAATTTTCTTTGTTTGCTTTTGAATCCTCAAATCATGATCGACTTCCACTATACCAATGACTAAGACCAGTTGGTCAATCTTCATCTCCTTATATTGAATTTATGTTTCTTCCTTGCAATTTTTCTTTTCTCATTCGTAGTTACAATGATTGTAATTGATTGGACGATACAACTTGGAGTTTAGATTAAAAAAAGTACCTCAGGGCTCAGATATAATATCTACTTGTAAGGATTCATATACAATATGTATGTTTTGTTATCGCAAAAACACAACGAGATCTGATCATATCAGATACATACATCTAAAATTATTTTGATAATTTCGAATTGTATAGTCCTAACCGAATATTTCTATGAAATATATGTTAAAAATCTTGTATCAGAAACGTATAAGATTGAATATTTGTATAAGTAGACAAAAAAAATTGGATGAGACTTTTCAAAAATGGATCACAGATTAAAACTTTGTGGTAAAATGATTTTCCACATTGTTACTTTTAGTCTTGCAAATAAAATTGTTTTTTAAGCAAACTACATTGTTAAAAAGATTACATATAATTTTACTTATGAATCACATAGCTGAATACGTTTGATAAAAGAACATATGTAAATACATTTATTTATAAATAGGATCAAACAAACAACAAATTAAAAGGGTTACTCATCGACAAATTTAACCCAATCAACCATTCCGAGAGACAAATTACTAACAATCGCTCATTAAATACATAATCTACAAGTCTACAAGAAACACAATAACAAATCAAAATAACTTCTTCCTGATTCTGATGAAAAATTCAGCTTCTTCTTTGAATAACACTTCAGATTTCTGCTTCTTTGATTGAGACAATGAAGACATGGCTTTCGCAGACGCAACTCTTCTCACTAGAACCTTCCACTTTGTGTCCTCGGCCATTTTATTGTCCATTTCTCCTCTATTCTTAAATTGCCTACTCCAATCACAAAAAAAAGTGACAATGAAATTAGATTCCAACTTCTAAAATATCTTTACAAAAACAAAAGATTTTTGTAAAATAGCTTTACGAAAACAAAAGTTATTTCCAGCCTTCTGATCATGACTCATCATCTAATAAGTAGGTCACCACCACAAACATATTATCATTATTATTGTCACCGAAAGTGAATATCAAACAAGATTTTACTATAGAGAAGTGAATACTTTTATCACTAGAATCAAAAAGAAAAAAAAACGTGGGTTTTACTTAATTATTCTCAATATGTTGGCTGTTTTACCTGCAAAGTGGGACACGACAAGACTCAGATTGGTCGCAGATTGAAGAATGGAGTCTAAGGAGTTGAATCATTCTCTTACAACGAAGACAACCTTTGCCATCGACTCGTTTCTTGCAGATTGCAAAGTGACGTATTAAAAGTTGGAGTCCGTAACAAGTCGAGAAAGCACTGCATGGACCGCTTTTTACTTGAGATGTTGACTTCTTGTTGTCTAAGTTGGACGATGGTCGTACCAACGTGCAACCTTCAGTGCATATGTGCTCGATACATTCCATGGCTTCACTCAATTGCATATAAAGATTCTGTTCTCGTCTGTGTCTCCGTCTTCTTTTCTTCCTCTGCAAGAAATCACCCAAAAACCTAAATATGGTCAGAAACTGATACTCATAGCCAGTTCTGAACACGTCCAGGATGAAACATTCACACTGGTCCCTAAATTTATAAAGCTATTATACTTAGTCGAATGGCCCAAAATTTTCGATTTTTATATTAAAATGACTTAAAATGTTCTTGACCTTTTTCCAACAATAACTATACTACTCTCAAGTTCTTAACTAGTCACTAGTTTGGCATTATCGGCCTTTTAAATCTTATATTAAGGCTTTGCTAATACAGATAAATTATAAGAGTAATTTTAGTAATAATATCAGTCCAGACTTTTGGTTTATATATTATATATATATAAACCAGGAGGAAACAAACAGAGAAAAAAATGTAAAAATGAAAAACGTTATGGGTTTAAAGATCTGTTACCGATTCAGCCTCATCGATGAACTGGAGAATGTCGAGTTCAAGCAAAGGATCGTGTTCTTGAAGAAACTTCCATCCTTCGGTTTGCTCAACGGTCTTGAACTTTGAGTGGATCAAACGCATACACTTGAGACAGAGGCCAGGTGCGTCGCAAAGCCGAGCTAGTTGGAGAACATCGACCACGTTCTCTGCCGTCACTCTCTCGCCGACGCCTTTCGTGCACCTTTGCTTAAGCTGAGGCACCATGTACACGTGTGATAGAGCAAGTAGATGGATTCCATAATTCTCCATTTCCTTCTCCGTCAAACTAAACGAACGACACGAAATGGTATTTTAGACATTATAGAGAAAAAACAATTGCAGTTGAATGTTTCAAATTTGATTCATAATAAGTTTTGCCTTCCTTGTGTTTCACACGTTTTGAATATTAAATCAAAGTCCAAATCAATCGTGATACGGTTTATATTGGAAAAGTCAAAATTTGTGTATATATATATAAATAAATCAACCATTTAGCAATGATCTTCCCACGATTTTAGTAGGAAATAATATTAGTAAATAAATTCATTCAATTCATCTAAAAGTTTATCAAAACCCTAATCATTCGTAATATTTGAAAAAATATGAGACTAACCTGGGAGAGTAGAGGAATCTAACGAAGACTGAAACGGCGTCACATGGAACGCCGAGAATCTTAACCACTCTCTTCGATGATCCGCGTCCGCCGTGGCTTTTCCTCGGCTTCTCGATGATGTTGGTAAGTACCGGCGATGCAGAAGCCTGCATTGAAAGTTTGATATCGAAAGAAGAAATAAGATGGAGAACGTAGGAAACTGATCGGACATGCAACAAAAAGAGTCTTACCAGTACGCCGGAGTGTGCCGGAATACGACGGCGACCGGAAGTGATGATGTCAACATCAGTTTCCACAAGATCATATGAAATCTTATCGGCTGAGAACGAAACAGCGTCGTTTTGAGTAGCAGTTATGGCCATCGTAACTAGGACAGCTCTTGGTTTCAGACAAAGGATTTGGGTAAGTTTTGTGTGGGATGTCTTGAAGGGATGCATCTCTGGCATTTTATAGACAGCTCAGCGGAGCCTTGCTCTTTTACGATTTTTAATGCCACGTGGCATTTTATTTAATAAATATCTTTTTCTTTGTCTCTGTCTTATACCCCATGCTATGAGCGTATTTGACTCTTTGTATTTGTGTAAACTACAATACCCCAAAAATTAACTGTATAGTGAACTGTATTTGAGGTGTTTAGGCATCTTTAACACCAACCAAGATTCGAATAATAGAATGTGGTTTTTCGTTTGATAAATCAAAAATATATCAAACAGTCACTTTTTTTCTTCGGAGTTCAAACCATATCAAATCATTTCTTAAATCATATAAAAATTGGAACTGATATGGTTATGTTGTTACAGATTTATAAATGGAATGAAAACTCAACAATATATATATATAGATTAGTGTAAACTGATAAATGTTACAACTCTTACAACAAAAAGTCTATGTTGATCTTGTCATATAGGTTTGTTCATTCAATATATAATATATATGTAGTAAAAGATTTAAAGAAACATGCATTAGAAATGTAAGGTATTCATTTTGTCTTTACTCAGTCCGCAGAAGTTTGAAATTTTAGTCTGCATATCTTAAAATAATTACCTGCATTCTGACCACCCTTAGGTATGTTATGTGTATTAAAAAGTGTAATGCATGTAACACTCTTATTATAAAACAACGTGGCGTTAATATGCCTCAAACATTTTCAAATAGCCGCATTGCCTTCTAACACAACCACAAAGAACGCATTAATTGTTTAAGAAACTCTTTTGTTTTAGCAATACCAACAGGATCTAACCAAGAGATCATCAGCAATATTTTATGTGCTGAAACTGGACCTTCGACACACCAACTCTATTATATTCCATTGTTACTTTTACATTTCCACTAAAAGTGACCTTTAATAGTATAGCTTTTGGCATCGATGACACCAAAACAATATTATTTTGGGTACCATGTAGGATGTTGTCCCCATGAGGTCACGAATGTTTATGTTTTTATTGATCCTACGTGGAAAAAGTGATAAATCCGGTCCCAGAGTATGAAGAGAAAAAGAGTTGAAATACTATTATTTTAAACTTGAAAAAGGCCGGTTATTGGAATTAAACCGACCCTTGACTCTTCCCAAGAGCCACCTCCTCCTCTACGTGGCTGCTTATCCTCATCCACTCTCAAGCCCTCTTGTTTGGCCACTTGTAGTTATCTGATTCATACGTTTTTGGCCATTGTTTATAAAATTATCAAATGAGTTTAAAGAAATGTTAATTTAAATCGGAGAAGCAAAGAAAGCTCGCCGCATATGGCAGTCAAATCTAATCCAATCAAGTTTAAATAGGACTCTCTTTTTTATCAACGTTTAAATAGCAAATTAACCCATTACTAAACGAACTCGGATCCAAAACTATACATGTTTTCAAAAATATAGATATCCATGCTAACTAGTAATGTAGACATCTCATAAGGCCATAACCATTCTAACCACATTACAACTTGATGTTTTGAAGCTTAACCAAGGGGTTGTATACATAGTTTATATGCACTTTTTAGTTGAATAATATTTACATAGTTGAGTACATAATGTTTGTATGTATATTCGATAAATTAATCATGATGCGGCTTTGAGTATTCACAAATGGCTCTTTAAGAAGACTAAACAACAAAATCCAAAACTTGTGGATAAGTTTACACGAAAGATAAAAGTGAAAAGTGTAACATAAACTAATGGATTTGATGATTTCATGCAAGATTCTTCCAATATTTAATTATTTTGAATTTTAAATATATAACAGTTTATATTCTAAACTGTTTATACTCCACTTGAACTTAGGCTCCGAATAGTGATTGCGGTTCGAACGGTGTGGGACAAGCGGTTCAACTGCAGTGCGGTTCTAACAATTATAAAAATGTTTAGATATATAGTATAGGTAAAGATTTTTGTTACTGTTAACTGTAGGGCGGGACGGGACGAGAATCACCATTTAAAGCCTTATAAGAAGCACTGGAGACTGATGTGCATGTTATACTCCGATCTTATCCTTAGAGTTTGGACTTTTGAGTAGATTTGTATTTTGCAAAGTATCATGAATCAGCACTGTACTTATAATAAACGGTAGTCGGTAGATATCCACAAAATGTATGTGCTTTGACAAAAGTCCATAAAAAGTGTACCGGCTTTCGAGATTCTTTATTGGACATGATGCATATGTGTATTTCTATATTTTCCCAAGTTTTTTTGTTTGACCTTAAAGTTTAACAAGAAAAAGAAAGAAACATGAGCATCACATTAAATTTAAATATTGACCAACTTATAAACCAGGATGTCAGTGGACCTGATCACCCTCTCTTGATCTTCGGAGGCAACCACGCCACTGAATCCTTAATATTTTGATAAATCTTCTTCTTTGTGTTGATATAGACTTTGATTTTTATTTTTTTTCCTATAAACTTTTTAAGATAATTGGATAACTCTATAAATTTTTATTTGAACTCCACAAAACAAGTAGAAATGTCTTCACAAACTTTGTGCTGCTCACAAACTTGCAATGTGGCGGGTAGTTTGGTGCTAGCCTTTTTAATAGTCTTCGAACTAGGTCAAAATGAGAACAAATTAACATGTGGACTTCACGACTACATATCATATTTCCGACAAAAATAATAAGATGACTAAATTTTATAAAAGCTCGGTGTAATGTTTTAAGAAACTCTCGCCTTTTTTTTTTTTTGTCTTAACCTTTTAAAAGTCCCCAAAAATCGAAGAGAGTATTTAATGGCACAAAGAAATTATTTTTGAATCCCATTAACTACAAGAAAAAAACCATAATAACGACCTTATCTTAAGTAAAAGTAAGAGACTCTCTGCCTTGTTATCTTTTGATCATTGTTCCATGCGTGACATGTTTCATTGTGCGTACTATCTACGCTACAAAGCTATTAACATTGGGTTTCAGGTTAACAGAAAGCTTATAAAAGAGCAGGATACTTGGCAAAAGAAGGCCAATGAAGTATAAGAGAGGTGCAAGTTGTTTGCTCTTGTTAATATGTTCACACAAACAATCATAATATTTCACCCATGGCTGACAAAAATATATATATCATCCATATAGTAGAAGAGGATGGATTTTTTTTCGGTGTCTATCCAGGGAATTTCTGAATAGCTAGGATCAATACAGTATTGACTTTTTTTAAAAATGTAAACAGTTAGATATATTCATAGATAAGATACGCAACATTAACAGTCATAAGAAGAACAAATACGGTACAAGCACGTAAAATAGATTAATTGCTGAGACGAAGACACCCACATCAAGCGAAGCTTTGTTGGATTTGTTGAATAATCGGAGGGATAATAGTTTGATAAGCTTTCTCCGTTGGGTGAGCAATGTCCCAAAACACATGTCGAGATGTATCCAAGCACGGTACCGGAGCCGCAGGAGAACAACAGCAAGGCCAAGTTGACCACGTAAATCCTAAAAGGAACCCAAACTATATTATGCATGGCCATGAAAAAAACTTATTAAAAAAAAAGAAATGATTAATGCAGTCACAGTTTCAATGGAAAAAAAAATATCCAAAAGAAAAGAACAATAACCTGATCTTAGTGGGTTGATGACGAGTTCAAGAAGAGGATTATACATGTCGATGTAGATGGAACGAGAGCCTGGGAGCACTGAGTTCAGATTGTTGACTTCGTTTGCTAGCTTCTGGTTAAAGAGTCTAGCGACTGCGTTTGCGGGTTCTAGACATATCCCTCCAATAGCGTTGCTTGCTCCTGGTAAGCAACCCAAAGGCAACGTTCCCATAATCGCAAATTTTCTTGCTCCCAAATTATATAACTCCTATATGTATATTTAAATCAAATATAAGTTGAGATATTTAAAATTTGGAATTGAGTTTTAAAAATTAACGTACCTGCATGAATGATTGAGTCCATGAAATCATCATGTTGGTGTAGGAGAAGACAGTATATCGAGTGTTTCTTGCTGGATTGGAAACAAATGTGATGCCAAGATCGTTATTTCCAGCGGAAATCACATAAACTGCATTAGAGATGATTGATCTCGTCTTCTCTTCATCTCCAGTGATGCTGTTTAGCTTTGCTATGTAAGCTTTGAAATCGTTCAATTGGTCTGGTATCCATATAACTCCCTGTGATTAATTTGTATTTTAATTAAATGATGAATTTTTATATGTTACATAAAAATTTAAATTACATTTCCTTAAGTGTAAGTTACCTGAACTTGTGCGGTCATTGGATCTAAACCAGAACCACCAGAAGCAAAACTAACACCGGTTAAGATATCATTGGGTTGAAGATCTGAACTACGATAAGCTGGTACAATGTTCTTTACTCCCAAACCTTCGGCTGCATGCATATTATTCCACCCCAAAAAGAATTAAATTCTGAATTCACTTTTAATAACAAACTAAAAATTGATGTCCAGTTGCGTGAGTCTGTTCTCCTAGTGATTATTAATTTAATATGGTATGGATCCTCGTTCGATAGGGATGTACATGTTTTACGGGTTTAGAATCTCCTAGTTATTCAAAAAATATTATAATGAAAATGATATGTTATATACCGATCATATCTGTAGGAATTCTTCCATTGCCAAATCTTCCAGTGGCTTGTCGAGTTACAAAATCTCTTCCATACGGATAGAAATTGACTTTAGTTAAAGTGCTAAGGTCATTGTTGTTGCCGGTATCGAGTATTGAATCTCCAAATGCTATAACCGCTGGAATATTTCCTGCTTGAACTACAGAACTCGATATAATCGAGACTAATACTGTTACGGTTTGAAAAAGTATAGTACTCATTTCAAAATGCAACTTTCTTTTCCTCTCAATTCAATATTTGATTGAGATGATGGAATGGGATTAACATTGCTTATGTATACATCTTAAAAACCTATTAACGGAACATAAACTGTTATGATCAGTATTTTTGTTACCAAAGAGCTATATTTAATTAACAGTTCCCCCCGAATCCATTTTATCCATGAGGCTTGGTCCATCTTCTATTATTCTGTTATATTGTTTCATACATACGTAACTAAGTCGGTTCAGACTGTTGATAACTCCCTTAATGGCCATGGCTTAATTGGATATGTATAATATATTGAGAAATGTGTAACAGTTATATATGTGAAAGATGTACTACAAACAACTTGTTCTTAAGATATATCATGCAACTAAACATAATGCGTCTAAACATAAAATTGGCTCACTTTTCCATCAAGATTATTACATAACTAGCTTTCAAGTGCTGGTTTCATCATATTATATATTATACACACACACATACAGACTGGTAGGGCTATGATCAGCATGGGTACCCTTTTTGCAGCTGAGTGCACCCAATGCTATAGTTATATCACCAACGCGAGAGGACGGTCTAGCAGCTAGGGTAGAGGCTTTAGAATAGCTTGACGATTCCGTTGGCCCTGCGCCAGAAAGTGTGTGCACCATAAACATTAGATCTCCTTTGGATCTCCAATCCAGTGACTCTATTCGCTTTCAGGCGCATCCTCATCCTTTTTTACCTACCCCCCACCCCTAACATAAGTTTATCATAATATCTTTTTTAATGAAATCAAATCACATTGATATTGTATTTAAAGTTGAATAGAAATGTTAAAATTGGAGTACATCTTTGTTTAAAGAGCCACCAGGAGCAAGAAAACGGTTGCCTTGAGAGTTGATAGTAAGATTAGCACTTCCTCCAATTGCATACATTTCCATTGGACCAATGTGTATAGTTCCAATGTGTATAGTCATTGTTCACCACATGGAAAATTCCATGCCGACCTATATATACATAGATTATTGAGTAATTAGCGAAGATGCACCCAGAAACCCATGTAATTTGTCATATAACCTTGTTTCTTTTTAATATTTTTAGTGACTATAATACCATTATCTCTATCTCTCTCTCTTCTCCCTTTTATGTGTTCTAATTTCTTTATCTCTCGTACAAATTCTTCAAATCATCTTCTAATTCAACACAAATCTTTATTTTTTTATTCTGATTCATTTGACACCCATAATGCTAATCTTATTATCTCACTCTAATTCTAATGTTTCTAATTTAAAATCACAATCAACTTTTATATAATATATACGTTAGTAGGTATTTTATTACTTAACTGCTATTATTTAGATTTTAATGGATTCTTAATCGATACATGAAGTGTTAGCTGTTACAAATAGATTTAGAGCTATTTAATAGATAACTAATTAATTGTTAATAGTTTCATTAACTGATATATGATTTGTTAGTCGATACATTTGTTTGATACATAGATTGTTAGATGATACTGAAATTATTAACGGATATATTAGTTGATATGTAGATTGTTACCTGCTATGTAAATATTTAGCTGATAGATCTAGAGTTACTTGTTTTCGACAAAGCATAAGAGCATTTTCGTCTGCACAGTGTCAAAAAGTTACTCCTTTTTGGGTTATCCATAATTATGGGCATTCAGCAAATTTGGACCTTAATTGGAGATATTCCACACATTGTCTCTAGATTATTAACATAAATTTCATTAGTTACTCTATAAAAACAAATTTATATGCTCGACTCATAGAACAATTTTAACTCTCTCGGAAGAACTACACCTAATACTAAAATACTAGGTAATAACCCGCGCCTTGCGCGGGATGTGATTATTAGTTTTGTTATTTTTAATAAAAACACATTAAATCTGTTTAATCTGGATATTAGTTCGGTTTTAAATTATTTTTTGGTTTATTCTGTTAGAATGTTTGATTTTTTAGTTTTTTCGGTAAAAACCAAAAATTAATATTATTTGTTTATTTTTATGTTATAAATTTTAGATAATCGTCATGTCGAACCAATGGTTTCATAATTATAGTTTGTAAACGGATAATAGTTCAAGAAAAAAAAAGAAAATTATTAAGACTAATCATTTCATTATAATTTGGTCGGTAGTGAAAGAAGCGTTATGAAAAAAAAATTCAACTTCCAGAAAAAAAAATATACTTCAGTAGTGGTAAATACTTAGTGTTCACATCAAGGTGCACATATATGTGTATGTAAAAGTATATAAAAATAAATGACAAATATATAAAGATATTGTTAATTAATATTAATGACATTTTTGTTCTAAATAATACATAAAAGATAAAATTAAAATTAATTAAAAAGTAAAAAAGCCTTGACATTAGTGAATTTTTTTTATGTAAAAAAATCAACTGTATTCGTAAATAGAGGTGGCCACAGATCGAATATCCGAGTACTTGGAGACATTCATGTCGATTCAATCTTTAGCCATTTGGATAGTCGGTGATTATGATATCCGAAATGATTTAGAATTTTAAAGAATATCCTTGATCTGTAAATAAAATTTAAAAATTAATTGAAAATTTAATAATAACGTTTTATTACAAAAATAAAATATTATTTACTTTTTAAATTTTAATACCTAATATAATAAATTTAATTTATAAAAATATTGTAAAACTTATATAAACTATAATATATATAACATATATATATATATACATATAATTCTGTACATATATGTATATATATGCATATAATAGATCGAATTTGATAATCGCTCCTAAAAATATTGGTATTTGTGATTTGTTTTTCTTTAATTGTATTTTAATAATTGATTTGTTTCGTAAAGTTACGGATATCCATATTTTTTGGTTCAATTCAAAATGGATAACGAATTGAATCAAAACTTATAAATATTCTGCCCAACTTTATCGGTAAACAATAAAAAATATATATATAGTTAGCTTTTGATTCGTTATTTGTTTTGATTCGAACCGAAAAATCCAAAGTTTTATTGGAACCATGCATATGAGTTTTATATTAAAAAAATACAAAATATATAGTGTGAACACATTTATGAATATAGTGTGAACGCATTAGCATATTTATTTTCAAATCATTCTGAGGATGCCACGTGTCTATTATAGTGTGAATGCATTTATTACAATGCTTCTCCTTTAATATATAAGGGATTAGCATAATGTTAACTCAACTAACCCAATGTTTAGACATCATATTATTCTGTTGATCCATTTTATATGTTGGAGAAGAACGACGAATCAGAGTTTAATGCAGTTGTTATGTTTTAGCTTTGCTATTTTCTTTTGAGAGAATGTCCACCGACAACATGCTTGACCTTTTTAGTTTGTGCTTACATATATCCACAATTATAGGTTCACTAAAAACAATATATTTATATGAATAATTAAACTAAATCATATGAATACCTTGGCATTTGTTGGACGAGGCCTTATTGTGATGCGTCAAATAATTATTAGAGATCGTTATAGCCGTTGATCCACGGATCGCATCAATCAATCAATAGTTACAATTCGAGAGCGAGCAATGATCGACACACCATCACCGTCTCACACAAGAAGTACCCTAAGTCCCTTCTTGATATAGACTCATTTTCATCTATTTTCCTACCGTATAAACAAAGCCAATCATGCATGTTAAAAATAAATAAATAAACATCATCAATATTAACATGTTGTTCTTAACGTCTTTAAGTGCGCTCATCATAAGTCATAACTATAGTACTAAATACTAACAAAAAATTACATAGCATAAGAATTAAAACAAACAAAAAATCAACAAAGAAGTTCGACCACTTGTATGTATGTGGCTTTTACATCAAAATATTAATTTATTGTTTAAACTTGAAGTGATCTGAAACCGAAAAAAAATAACCAAAAAATAATTGATGATTAAAAATTTCTAGCATTCTTAGTTAAATATGCTCACTTGGATGTCTTTACACAGCCAATTTGAAAGCAAAACATATAATGACAATTATTGAAATATATGCAGTTCATTGTTCAGATCAACAATACTTGCTTTGGAATAAACAAGTAGCCAGTATGTTTATTTTTCTGCGCTAAGAGATTCATCCGTACGTGCAACATAGCAAAGGTACACATATAGTACCAAGATGCATAGCATTTGATGTAGAAGAGCTTTATGATGGGTTAGGACTATGATCCAAGGTCTATGTCCTTGGCTTCTCCATGAGAGGTCAAATCACTTGGTCTTGTCAAAGGTAACTTTGCTGTTGTGTTAAGACTTTGAACCCATTATTGGTTTGGTTTCTTTTTGTTTAGAAAAGCTACGGTTTAGGTTAGCCGGAGTGACCCTAATAGCTTTTAGGTTATCATGAAGCTTTTCTTTTTCAGTTATCATGAAGATATATTAAAGAAGAAAAACAAAACTCTTACCCACTTGAAAATAAGAAAAAAACAAATTACATAACCTGGAGAATCCTCCAGAACTATCCATTATTAGACCATTGCCAAATACAAAAAAGAAAAAAAATCAAAATGGGGGAAGAAGAAACGAGTATTCTTGACTCTTCTGTCTCCTTCCTTAACCCTCATCTACACAGAGAAGAGAGAATTTCAATGGTTCAAGCATTGCAACTTCAAAAACATGAGATAAGTGCAGATCATCTATATATTTACCTTGAAGATATCTCCAAACATTCCTTGCATAGGATTCCTACGCTGCACTCCGTAAAATCTCTCAGCAATCTCGTCCAGCAACTTCACAATATCACAGAGTATTTACTCAGTAGACAACAATCAAGACACATAGAGACCAATCTTGTATATGTACCTCGTTAAGCAGCGGTTCTCTCTCTAAGCAAGACTTGAATTTCACTCTTTAACATATTGAAAAGAGGCAATGCATCCCTCTACAACCTGGATCGGCCATCATAGTTCTTTAGGTAACAACAAAAAGACTAAAAAGAAGACTAAGATCTAAGAGAAGGTAACTAACGTTTCCAGAAGATTACTCTAAACACAAAAGAGAGAACTCAAGACTAAGTGTTTTGGGTTTTACTTTATGTCAGCTCTCAAGAAGGAAGTCAAGTTTTCAGCCTGTGATCTAAGCTTCCCCAAGAGATTCTTGAAGGTTTTAGACATCTTCATCGTCACTGACATCTACCAAATGAGGTGGAACAGGAACCCTAGGAAACAACTTGAAGATACACCTGATACGATCTGACGCAAACTCATCAGTAAGTAAATTGATGTGTTGTGACTAATATACATGGACAAAAGACTAACCAAGAGTTTCATCAATGCAAGGTGCCTTAGCTTTAACTAGTGTGTCAACAAAAAAAAAAAGAGCAAGGTCTGCCCCCAACAACTCACCTGAAGATTAATTGTTCTGATAAGAAATCACAATCACAAAACTAAAAGATGATCTTAAAGAAGAGCCTATATGAATAGATAGATATGTAATAACAAGAAAAGAAGCAAAGTGAACAGACCAGGCAGTGGTCTAGTTCAAAGCATATGAACTCACGTTTGATCCTCTCTCTCGACATTGATCGGAGCTTCGGTTTGAAGGTGAATCGGATCTAATCGAGAGAGATGCGTCGCCTCTTGCGGATTAACCCTAATTATTACAATACAAATTGCTCAAAATTTGAAATTTAGTTTTCCCACCATTAAAAAGAAAAAAAGATTTCAGTAACAGACAGTAAATGTAAATCGGATCATTAAATAATACGGTTTAAAACCGGTTTACCATTGTTAAATGAATGTTCAGGACACATGTTACCTGCTGTTATTGTCTGGTGTAGTTTCCACTCACTTGTTTCCAGCATCCTTTTACTGCAGATTCTTCAGGTGGTGTCATCAATCTTTTTCGAAGCTCACAACATATATGTGAACTTGAATGTTAATTTGTTATGGGGTAGAGGAGTTTAAAGCTATTGGAAGGCTATTGAGAAACCATTTTATATAGTCTTGTTACATTGATAGGAAACAATAGCATTAATTATGTCTGAAAAGGACTGTTGTCCTCAATTATATTTCCATCAAAAACAAGTTCTTAGGAGGAGCCAGGAGACAAATCTTTATATCCATTGTGGCCAAAATGTGGGCAAAATAAAATTAAGAAACAAAAATGTATAATATCAGCAGAGGAGAAGAAAGCTGTGTTGTGTGTATCTTCTGCTAACTTGTTCAGCTTCATGATCCTCGGATTCTTCAGAAGAAGGCAGGAATCAACGGAAGCAAAGCCATTTCTTCTGCTCAGAGAACATAAGATCAGGTTAGCAATCTGTGCTATTCAGGAACGAACGTACACTAAGAAGTTGAATGTGATGAGAAAGAAAAGTAAAACTACCTTAGGTTTTGAATTTTGAGAATCATGGTGGTTGTTTTGATCGGAGTTTTGATTTCTCTGACTATTAGGGACTGCACCAGATGCTTTCTTGGTCTTCTTCTCGTCGCTAGCTTTGCTGAAAATGACAGTGAATCCTTCTGCCGATGCAGGATTGTTCACGTCCCATTCACCAAACTTCGGCAATGGCCTTCCTTTGTTCTCCTGCACCAAATCAAACAGAGAGAGATGAAGATGATGATGATGATCAAAAGAGATGAGGTGTGTGTGTTTGTTCTTACCGTAGCCATTGTTTCTTTCAATATCAAGATGTAGAGACAGAGAAAGAGAGAGGTGGGAGGAGAGAGAAGAGAATGAAGTTGTAATATAGGCGAGAGAGAGAGAGAGAGAGAGAGACGAGAAAAACATTTAGAGGGAAACACGTCGTTGGTCGTTGACAACAGCTTTAACCAAATCAAACTCATTTCCCGCGTATTTCCCCCAACTGAAAAGAAATTTTTTTAAATTTTTTTTAAAAAAGTACAAATTGATAAAATCATTAAAGAAAATTAACCATTCTAATTCTCCACTTTCAGATTTGATAAGAAAAAACTCTGATTTTAACTATTTTAGCTCTGTTAATAGATAATTATTTAATTTCGCTAATTATGTTTAATGGTTGATTTTTTACAGTATTAAAATTGATTTTTAAACACAAATAATGAATTTTTTGGTTCTAGTTTAAAGGTTAATAACTAAAATGGTTTATTTTAAAATGGGTTGTAGCTTTTTCAACTCTATTTTTTTTACGGCAAAAGGCTATAACGAAACTAAATAGATTCCTGATCTAAGAGCCACTTTGGAAGAATCAAATCAACATAAACCATAGCAGCAGGCTGATTTCTAGCACCCCGTACCAGCTTGTCCGCCATTGTATTTTGTGCTCTCGGAATATGCTGAATAGTGAAGGGATGAAAAAATTCCTTACCTCGTAGAAACTGTAGTGAACGTCGGCCATTCTGTTGGTGTATACACCATCTTCACTAGTTGAGAGCAGTCAGATGCAAACACCGCTTTTTCAACTCTATTAAAACGGTATATTTATGATTTTAAATAAAACTTAAGAATATTTTTTTTTTTAATGAACCAAGTTATTTAAAAATGTAGAAAATTGAGAGAGACAACAAAAAAACAAAAAACATGTAGAAAATTGAGAGAGACAACAACAAAAAAACAGCCCAACATCGTTTGAATTAGTAAAAGCCCATTGGGCCTACAAAATTATATACCGAAACAACAAATAGCAATGAAGATCTCTCGTAAGGAAGCTTTCGTCGTCGTCGTCACTTGCGTCTCTTCTCTTCGATGGGAAGACTAAAGGAGTCAAGTCCCGTGATTCCCCTCCTCCTCCTCTTACTCTTTCCTCTTCTTCTTCTCTCTCAGGTACTGTAACGAACGAAGCTCACGTGTTCCACCACCGTTCATCTGATTTTGCAATTTTCTGATCTATAATCCAGTGAATCTTCTCTCTGTAGGTGTTGGGAGAATCTGAATCTACCAGGTAAAGCTCCGGCAACTCCTTGTCTCTCTACAGACAAAACATAACTGGAACTTTTGATGTTGACTAGTTTTAGTGATAAGCCTTAAGCTTCTGTTTTGTATTGATTCTTCCTTGTCGTTGAACTTAGATTCTAACTCATTGTCTCTATACAGACAAAAAAAAACAAAACATAAACTGAAGATTTGTTGTTGACTAACTGTAGTGATAAGCCTTTGTGTAGATTATTTCCAGTTTTAGATTAAACTTTAAGCTCTTAAGCTTCTGTTTTGTTTTTGATTCTTTCTTGTCGTGGAACTAACTTAGATCTGGTAAGGAAGAAGGTAATGCTACAGAGATACATTGATTTTAACTCTTTGTCTCTATACAGACAAAAACAAAAACAAAACATAAACTGAAGATTTGTTGTTTACTAGTTGTAGTGATAAGCCTTTGTGTAGATTAGTTCCAGTTTTAGATTTAGCTCTTAAGCTTCTGTTTTGTACTGATTCTCTCTTGTCGTGGAACTTAGAGAAGGTAATGCTCCAGAGATACACTGTTCCCGACATAGAAGTAGAGCAGCTTGGCAGATTATACAAGATGTAAGTTAGAGATTCTTCTCTTGTTACTATCTTATTTGACGCCGTTTGTGAAGATTTAGTGTTTCTTCTTTACAGTACTTGACGCCGTTTGTTGAAAGGGAAAGATACCAGATCCCAAACAAGTGCAGGCTCCATCCCGACAACGACCTCTACAGAGACCAAGAACAGCACAAGGTCCACGTGGATATATACGAGTGGAAATGCGGTTACTGCAGGAAGAGTTTCAACGAGGAGAAGTTTCTTGACCAGCACTTCGCCACTAGACACTATAACCTTCTGAATACGGTATGCGGTGGTGGTCTATGCTCTCTGTTTTGAATGCTCTGAGCTGATTATAACTTAATTGATTGTTTTTTAGACTGGTACAAAGTGTTTGGCGGATCTGTGTGGTGCGTTGCATTGTGATTTTGTGTTGATGAGTTCCAAGAAGGGGAAGAGTAAGTGTAACCCTGCAGCTGCTGCTAAAAACCGTCATCTCTGCGAGGTTATTACCTTCTTTATTGCTTCTATTTTAGTAATTTTCTCCAAGGAGAAAAGCTTACTTTGAGTGTGTTTATTTGTTTGGTCAGAGTCTTGCGAATACTTGTTTCCCAGTGAGTCAAGGTCCTGCAGCTAGCCGTCTTCATGGTATGACTCTCCTTACTGAGAAGCCTTTACTCATTAAACTACTACAATGTCTCTCTAAATTATCCTCTTTGTTTTTTGATTTTTGATTTTTATATGATTGAAGAACACTTCTTAAGACAGTTCTGTGATGCTCATACCTGTACTGGAAAAAACAAACCGTTTCCTAAAGGAGGCAAGGTAAGATCTGTCAAGTCACCCTAGTGTTACTAATGTGTGCCAAACGAGGCTGTTAGTTATTAATAATTATGTTTAAGCACATTGAAACCATTAAAAAGACATTATATTATCAGTTTTTTTTTTTTGAGCTTCTTAGTGAAAATATGTTTTTATTTGCATCTTCTACCATGCTTTATATGTTAAAGCACATTGAAACCAATCAAAAAATAAAATATCATCAGTTTTTTTCTTTAACATATGAGTCTATGCTAATTCCTGCAGAAGAAATCGGGTGTCTTCTACCTCGCTGTTTCAATACTAACCTTGATGCTTCTCCCACTCTTTTATCTGCTGGTCTTCTTACACCAAAGGTACCTTTATGATGTTCTCTGCGTTTTTCTTCCCCTCATTGCTTTGTTATTTAAGAGTCTTTGGTCACTTTGTTTGTGTTGTTCTTACAGAGAAAAGAGAACTGGGACGCAAGTGTTGCGTCGGATTGTTAAAACTGGGAAGAAAACAAAGCCGTCGTAAGATGGACATCTTCTCAAACATTGGCTTATTGCACATGCGCAAACGAGAGTGTCACTTTTGGTGGTTATGAGGGAAGCTCAGTTACTATGGATATCAGCTGGGTTTCCAAAGATGAATATGATACTTAATGTAAGCTTTGTAGAAACAGATGATTCATCATTTCACAGGAATAGGAATAGTGATTTCTCTATGAATCGTCATACATATCAATGATAACATCAAGTTTGGAACATAAAACAAGCTTTATAAGTAAGCAGACATGTATTTCATCCAACTTCATAATTTTTCCTAACTCGAATTTATAGAAATAGATTGACTTGAAATTTTATATGTATCATGACAGTAAAATATAGTTTTTTCCCCGCGATTAGTAATCAGCCTATTTAATAAGTATATGTAACTATTACATGTGTAAAATTATTTGTAAAATTGAGATTAAAATAGTTAATATTGAAAAATTGACAAAAAAAATTGTTGGGTCTCTATTTATTTGTTAATAGTTAATTATTTCCATATCCAATTTTGTATACTTAACAATTAGTTTAAAAACTATTTTTAGGCAAAACGTAATTTAATGGAAATGTGCCGATTATAAAAATAGTTGGAGAATAAAACATTTATCTCAGAAGATCCTCAATCTTCACTTCATCAACGGTTAAAACGGCGTCGTTCGGCAGATAAACAAATATTTCGAAACTAAAACGACTTCGTTTAGGTCAGATACAAAGTATTTACCATCAGAACGTCGTCGTTTTGCGCTTAAAAATCGATGGCTTCCCTCTCCGATGTCTTTTCTCGTCTCCTCTCGCCGTCTCTCTCGCCGTCCCCACCGAGTCTGAAACCTACTTTCACTAGACCATCTCCCCAGCTCTCCTTCAAGTCTGATCACGATGACGTCACCAACCGCGTGGCGTACCCTTCGCTGGCGAACGCGAACCTCGTCTTCTTCAAGTCGGGGAACTACAACGTGGAGGTGGTGCCGAAAGACGGCGAGACGGAGGAGCAGCTGGTGAACGATTTCAAGAGATCGGTGTTCAGAGCGGGCGTGCTGCAGGAGACGAGGAGGAGGCGGTTCTTCGAGAGCGCCCAGGAGAAGAGGAAGCGTAAGACCAAAGAAGCTGCTAAGAAGTATCGTAAACGGAGGCCAAACCCTAAACCTAAACAGCATTCAGCTCCCTCAGAAGTCACTAAGAGCAGAAGAGAAGTTGAAGAGGATGATAACTGGGAGCTTCCTCCCGAGGAAATTGAGATTCCGTATACCGACCGGTTCTAGAGATTAACCGGGATTTAGATTCCGGTTTAATTAAGTGAATATATAATCCACTTTTTTTTGTATGTCTCTTGAGATGTTTGTAGCTTAACTCTCCTCACCCAACAAACTAAGTTAGAGAAATTTGCATTGCTCAGTGTAGAGGACAACAATGTTGAACCTACAAGGATGAAGCCTAGTTTCTGTCTTTATATAATCAAAGGCTTTTCTGTTTTTTTTTTTTTTTTTTTTGTAAACTGAAATCAGAGGCATTTCAGTTCTTAGGATCAAACTCTACTTCTGGTTTTGGTGTCTATTTAGGTGGAAGTATATATAGTCTCCTAACTATGTAAATCTTGCAAGCCAATGGATGCTTTGTGAACCAGAGAATGGACTATATATATGTACATAATCTATAACTTTGCCAACTTCTACATGTTCCTGCTGTGATTGTCTGGTGCAGTTTACCCACTTGTTTCCAGCATCTTTTCTTTACTGCAGATTCTTGAGGTTTCAGCATCTTTTTTTAAACCTCGAATGAACTTGAATGTTAATTTTGTTATGGGGTACAAGAGTTTAAAGCTGTTGGAAGGGTGTTATGAAGACATATTATAGAGTCCACTAGACATTAAAATCTTCTGAATAAAGTGGTCTCATCTATGTTTTTATGTTTTCTGTCTTTGGGATACAACAAAAGTTATTATATGAATGTTTACTTGAGAGCTGATACTAGAAAACTTACTTGAACTTCGGGCTGATACAAAGTGTTGAATAGATCTTGTGGTACTTACTTTTGATTTTGAGGTCCCTATGAAAACCCAAGACCCATTCATGAATATCATGAGGTAGTCCATTAGTAGTAGCTACGTGATTTTTGGTATGGGCTTGTGATCGTGAAGAATGTTATATTTGCTATGGCACACTACTATTAAGTAAATAATGTGGTGAAGAGAACTTTATGATTCAAAAGACATATACATATACAACTTTCTTTTAAAACTTAAAAGCATAAACTTGAGATTTTCAATTAAAGCATCAAAGGTCAAGAGAGATATAATAAGCATAAGAGCAACAACAAGATCCTAACGAAATAAACAACCAGACTAAGAACATATGTTCAAGGTGCAAATATAAATAACCAGAGTTTAGTACTAGCTACTTTGTGTTATACGTTGGCCATCTGTATATTATTGGGACCATTCATCAATCACCACTGAATCCAACACATGGCCGGTTCAAAGCACATCGGATGAATCAAACACTGTGCCGGTAGGTATATATATTCGGATGAATCATTGTCTCATACAACGTTACAGGCACAAAGCGGTCTTAACGTCAAGCTTCCACGCAAAACCTCCATCGTCCATCCTCCACACATCACAAGGCACAGTGACTGAACCTCTCTCACGATCTTGACACGTATACTGTAGCCTCACGCTGCATGTGAACGCCGGGTACGTGAGCATGGGCCTCTCCTTCATCACCAACCGTACGATCACGTGAAAATTATCATAACTCATCCCCGGTGCACCGTCCTCCACCGGAATATTAATATCTTCCTTCGCCATCTTCCTATACGCCTTGTTGGTCCACGTGACTCTCCCAACACCGTCCGATATAAACCCTGGACAAGCCTCTCTCGCTAGATTCAACTTCTTCTCGTCGTCGGTCTTCCCTAAACCATAACCGTTAGTCCACGCGTCGGTCACACGCTCAACCGTCACACACGACGAGACCACCACCGTTCTTTGCGAGATCTCCGCCGTCTTGTACGGTGTTAGCATCTCATGGTCTCCGCCGCTGAAGCTTAGCCATAATGGACCGTTTTGCCTCTGCTTCTCCACCGGAGATACATTCAGATCTGGTAAAAGAGACAAGGTAACAGCCGTTCTAGTGTTCGGTCTCTTCCTCTTGTTGCACCTCCGGGAGTTAACGCCAGAACTCTCCTTATGATACTTCCTCTTTCCTCTCTTTGTGTTACTGGATACATCGGAGCTGCCACCGCTTGTTGTAGAGGAGCAATACTTTCCGGCGCCGGGAGATCCACCGCCGCCGTCGCTGGATGGTTTGGGAGCAATTGGTCGGAACCGAAGCATGATTCGGTCGGCCTTGGAGAGACCGTAGCGACCACCGTAACCACCATATCTTGCTATGCAACATCCCCCTCTAACGTCCATCTCTCTCTCTGGTTCTTGTGGTATCTATAGAATGTTGATAAAAAGCTTTAATGGAGCTGGTTAAAATGAAGAAGAAGTGTGAAGGGTTTTATATAGGAGTTTGATGATGACAAGTGTTTGGTTGATACGCTATGTTTGTCTACCGTCGCACATGGGTTTTTGTTCCTATGAAATGCTTGAAAAAAAAAATTCATTATGCTGTATTATTCACATTACTGTTAAGCTATCTAAGAGTTTATGATCACTTCAAAATTAAAAATTTCAAAGCATCTTAAATTCTAACACGAGTAGATATTTTAAATAATTATAAAAAATAATAAAACTTTATTATATATAAAGTAAGCAATATTTTAATTCTCTTGTAACAAGGGTGTTGTAAGAAATGTTGTAATCTATACTATTATTTGTGAAGTAAATTTTATGAATCGAGATTTCACGTTAAAAGTTAGAGTGGTTAATATTGTTTATACCCTTAATGAATAAAATGTATAAATAAATTAAAAAATAAAAACGAAATTTTAATTTATTTGATTAGATAATTGATTAAAATTAATAATAGTAAGAGTTATCCAAAATATGAAAATATAATTAAAACAGTGATAATTTATGTATATATCGTATTGTTATCTGAAAAAGTCTTTTAGTAAAAAGTTAAAAACATAAAGATATAACAAAATATTAATCAAATAAAATTCTTAGTTATATAATTAAAATAGAGTATTAAATTATCCAAAATCTAAAAATATAATTAAAAAAAGATAACTTTTATATATATTGTATTGTTATCTGACAAAGTATTTTAGTAAAAAGTTAAAACATAAATTATATAATTAAATATTAATCAAATATTTTTTAATTATATAATTAAAAATATAATATTGAGTTATTTTAAAGTAAATTTTTAGAATCGAGCTCTCACGTTAAAAGTTAGAGTGGTTAATATCGTTTATACCCTTAATGAATAAAATGTATAAATAAATCAAAAAATAAAAACGAAATTTTAATTTATTTGATTAGATAATAGATTAAAATTAATAATAGTAAGAATTATCAAAAATCTGAAAATATAATTTAAACATAGATAATTTATGTATATATTGTATTGTTATCTGAAAAAGTCTTTTAGTAAAAAGTTAAAAATATAAATTATATAACTAAATATTAATCAAATAAAATTCTTAATTATATAATTAAAAATAGAATATTGAATTATCAAAAATCTAAAAATATACTTAAAAAGATAATTTTTATATATATTGTATTGTAATCTGAAAGAGTATTTTAGTAAAAAGTTAAAAACATAAATTATATAACTAAATATTAATCAAATAATTTTTTTTAATTATATAGTTAAAAATTTAATATTGAGTTATTTTAATATTTATTTTAGTATAATGAAGATAGTGTACAAAGAACTTTTTCAAGAATTTATAAAAATGTTTAAGCCCACATCGCGGACAAAACACCTAGTTTTAGTTAAAATATCATTGTTTTTAATTAATTTGAAATTCTAGACGTTCTTAGTTATTATATACAGTAATACCACAATATAGAACAATACTGAGCAATATTTATTTATCATGGAGTTATATTTTGGTTTATCAGTTATAATGTAATGCTTCTGATTTCGGTCTTAGCACAAAACGGGATATATATTCGAAACTTTATATGGTTTAAGCCTATATAAGAGGAATGGTAATTGAACATAGAATTTGGTTTTCTATAATTAATTAGCAGTTGATTAGTTAATAATCACTTTGACCCGTGTGTTTACTACTTTAGTAATTGAACATATAATTTGATTTTCTATAATTAATTAGTAGTTAGTTAATAATCACTTTGACCCGTGTGTTTACTACTTTAGTACTTGAACTGATTTTGTTTGGCCTAAATAGCAGATATTTTGTTCATTAATTATTTTTAATCAAAAAGAAGATCACGTAAAGTATTTGCATTTGCATATGAGCAGTTACGGATTCCCATTGTAAAATTTAAAATTCTTGAGTTTAATTTCATACGTAAGTAAGGAATTTTCGAACAATTAGGTGTTGATATTTTGGTCCAGCGCAGTAACCAGTGGATAGTAGTGTTTGAAAAACTTCTTTCCGAGGAACATGTTCATATGTTAAGAATCATTTGCTATATAACCTTTCAGCCTAGATGCATTTTGCTAAAAAACGTGTTCTTGTATTACTACTTGTACAAAGGAGAAGTATTACACCAAAATTATTATTGTTGGTGTAAATGTTAAGAAAATACTTACCACTATACTACAAAGTACAAACTAACAGGGAGTTGTTCTTTTATCCCTATTCTTTTTTTGGGTAAAACCCAAATTTAGTTGTGGTTTCAAACTTTCAATCATGAATAAGTGCTAAAATATAGTATATATATCACATAATGAAAGAAAAAAAGGCAATGTTAGGCATGGTCCAAGAGATGAAGGGTTCATATATTATCATTGACCAATTCTGATTTTAATTTAGTGGAATCTTAATTAACTAAAGGTGATCGTGACTCTAGATCTGAAAATCTTAATTGAGGGGACAAGATCGATGATCTCATGTCTAAAGACGAATTTGTGACGAATTTGTGCCAATGGAGTTAGGTGTACCTCTTTCTAGAAAAAGAAGGAACAACATTAATTTAACATTGGTATAAGATTACTGTAATCAACCTTTCAGCTGAAGCAGTGTCAAGAACAATCCACAGGGAGGTTCGAAACATCATAACAGCTAGGAGAGACAAGAAGAAATTCAAATCTCAGATGTCGCTTTGGATAACTTAGTCACAGGGGTGCCAACCCATAATTTTGTTCTACCTTGTGTTTTTTCCTTTCTTTTTGCCATGGTAGAACAGTTTTTAGATTGAACTTTTGTACAGTCTTCTTTCATTAATATGAAATTTACAATTTAGCAAAAAAAAAGGTTACAGTAAATAATATGTTGTATAAGATAAGTGTTTTGTTCCTGTGAAACATTTGTATAATAAGTTAAGTTTTTTTTTGTCTATGCTTTCAATTAAACTTTCACACAGGCCTTCCTTAGCTAACCAATAACTTATCAACAAGTAGCAATATATAACTGGTTTTTGTTATTCTTGTCATACTCAAATTGAACGGCGTATATATTTTAACAAACGTGTAATAATAGTATTAAAAGGGAAGCAAACAGACATAATACATCGTGGTCCTATCCCCATTCGGAAAAAAATTATAGACATTCATATACAGATCTTATACTAATATAAAATAAAAGGCAACCATAAAATTAAAGTAGATTCGGAGGGGAGTTCCAAGGAGATGGCATCTAGAAAATATGATGGGTTTGTGTTGCGTTGTACTTTGCATGGGAACACGCAAGGAGACACGTAGTGACATAATTAGCCACGGTATTACTTTAACATCTTATTAAAATAATTAATCTGGCTTAATAATTAGTCTATCCTACATAGGATTTGTTAGGGGTGGGCACTTTACCCGATATCCGAAGTGGCACCCGAACCCGATCCGAAAAACCCGAACCGAAATCCGAACCGAAGTAGCAAAATACCCGAACGGGTATTGAATTATGAGAGATTGGATACCCGAATCCGAACGGATAATACCCGAACCCGAATAGATATCCGAAGATAACCGAACATATGTATAATTAACCTTATATTTCTAGTTTACATCTCTCATTTTATATAAAATATTTATATTGATACTATACATACTTTAAGTTCATATGATATACATACAATTACGTAAAATATGATTTGCTACTCACTTAAAATGCTTGTCAAGTTTTTATTTCAAAAATTAATAAAAAGTTACATCCAAAATTTTTAAAAAATAAAAAAAATAATGTTTTTTTAGTTTTTAAATGTTGTGTCCAAATTTATTAACCATTCAATCTATTAAAAAATAAATAATTAGTTAAGTGAAAGTTATATTTTTAAATACAAGAAATTTGAAAAATGAAAATTTTAATTTTTTATTCAAAATCTAAATATCCGAACCCGATCCGAAATAACCGAATCCGAACTAAAAATACCCGAACCCGACCCGAAGTATAGAAATACCCGAACGGGTTCTACACCTCTATATCGAAATACCCGAAATCCGAAATAACCGACCCGAACCCGAACGGGTACCCGAACGCCCACCCCTAGGATTTGTTCAAATGGAAAATGGGACGAAATTGATGAGTGATGTTGAGACTTGAGAGTTAGGTTTGATTCTTATAATTATCATTCGATCTCATCTTAAACAATAAAACAAACACACTCGCGCGATCGTATAAACTTATTTCTCCAAAATGTTTAGGAAATAAAATTATATCCGCAGTACGTTGTTTACCTCGTTAATAAATGGCATGGTCATTTAGTACAACGACCCGATCCTTCAAATAATGACATTATTTTGTTTAATATACCCTAAACGTGAAAAGAGGTGATTGTCTTCTAATAAACTAGTGTATGCAGTTCTTAACTGGTATATACTTATATATTGAATACAAAAGAGTTCTAGTGGTTTCCCTTTACAGACGTCCCTATAGATAGTATGCGCAATTATATAGAATATGCAATACTTTCTAAAAAGAAGAAGCCTGCAAACGTATAATCTTTTGGGTTGGATCAGATCAATTATATATGGCTTAAAGACATTGATTAATACGTACTCACAAAATCTAATAAGTATTAAATTTATTGATCACATTTGCCCTTGCTCTCACCTACAATATTTATACCTAATAATTATATTATTACAATCTCGCATAAACTAGCCAACAGTTTCAGCATAAACCACTAGGGATGGGCGTTCGGGTACCTGTTCGGGTTCGAATTGGATATTTTAGATTTTCGGGTGTTTCAGTATAGAGTTGTAGAACCCGTTCGGGTATTTCTGTACTTCGGGTCGGGTTTGGATATTTTTAGTTCGGATTCAGTTATTTCGGTTCAGATTCAGATATTTAGATTCTGAAAAAAAATTAAAATTTTATTTTTCAAGTTTCTTGTATTTAAAATATAACTTTTACTTAACTGATTTTTTTATTTTTAATAGATTTGGACAAAACATTTTAAAACTAAAAAGACACTAATTTGGTTATTGTTTTTAAATTACGGATGTAACTTTTGTTAATTCTTGAAACAAAAAACTTGACATGCATTTTAAGTGAGTAGCAAATCATTTTTCCGTAATTATATGTAGATTATATGAACTTAAAGTATGTGTAGTACCAATATAAATATTTAAATAAAATGAGAGATATAAACTAGAAATATAAAGTTAGTAATACATATGTTTGGTTATCTTCAGATATCTATTTGGATTCGGATATTACCCGTTCGGGTTTGAATATTTAATATCTCCTAATTCAATACCCTTCGAATATTTTGCTACTTCGGTTTGAATTTTGGTTCGGGTTTTTTGGATCGGGTTTGGATACGGATTCGGATATCGGATAAAATGTCCACCCCTATAAACCACCATATAAACATGTTGCAATGTCTTTTTGTACCATTTTTTTATTTAAGAAATTCAGATTTCGTTGTCGTTAACCATTTTACAAGTTTGGTTAGTCTTGTGGCATTCTGTATATCTCAAATTTTGATAATATATATAGATATTTAATAAGACTATTAGTTTACGGAATCGTAGTAAACACTAGGCATTAGCTAATGCCGTGCCGTGCACACAGAATTAGAAATTTCGAGTATTATAAACATTTTTGAACAAATTATTATAGACGTATTGTCCAATGATTTAATAAGCAGATGGGATTAGACAGAGTATTCTTATCCGTTAACTACTCTACATCTCCTTTTCTTAATAGTTGTATTGTATCTCACATATACATAATAAATCTAAATCTACATTATAACTAATATTTAAGCAAAGAATCTCAAAAGCTTAATCTGACAGTCACAAACTATCGATGTATAATTAATTTTAAATAATAAAATATATAAGTACATAAAATTATACTTTTCATTGCAAATATTTCTTTTATATAAATTCATATATACATGTATATATTCTCGTTTGTGTATAGAAGCCCTTATGTAAATGAGTATATCTATTTAATGAAACATTTCTTAATAAATGAAAAACCAACACTTGTAAAATTCGGCCGAGAGAAGGCATTTGGTCATATTGTCTGTTTTTTAACTAACCAGTGAATCGTCGTTCGTTGATATATTTCAAAATTAAACATTAAATACCATGAAAAGAATGATTAACCCTAATTTTAATGTGTTTGGTCTCAAACGTCGAGTTTAAGTGCTGAGGACCTACATCTATAACCTGACGAGCATTATTTTATAAAAATAGGACAAGTACTATTCATCCTATCAACAAAGCAAGAATAAATAAAGCATGTTTTTTTTTTTTGAAAAAGGGCTTCTTATATATATATATATGTGAACTAAGCCCATCGGGCAGTTTTATGGGCACAGCCCAGTACAAAGTTTAAAAGTGGCATTAGCCCAAAATGAAAATAAGGTGGCGGATGGGTCGATGGGACAGAGTGGAGAGTGGTAGGTTCCGATGATGGAGCCCTGACGTTAGTTAGTAAACCAGAGTTGGAGCATCGTGGAGGAGAGAGCTGGATTGGAGTCCCTGAAGCTTGAGAGTTTGTTTTTGATGAGGGAAGCCGCTGATGCCGTGATCGAGTTCGATGTTCGAAAGCAGTGCCTATGTAAGCGGTTATTCCTTTCATTCCAGGTGAAGTAGATCGATGCCTGCCAAGCAATAATCCCCAATATCCTCTCTGGTTTGGGGCAGGATCGGCGTTGCATGTAGTCAAGGAGCTGAGGCCAGGAGCTGATCGGAGAGCAGCGAGCCTTGCGTGCGAGTGTTTCCCAGATCGCCAAAGAGAATGAGCATTCAAAGAACAGGTGATCCCTTGATTCAGCCGCCTGATTGCAGAGGATACAAGTTGGTGTAGTTTGAAGTCCCCAAGATATGATTCTGTCTTTTGTGGGACATCTGTTCAAGACTACCAGCCAAGTGAGAAAACTGTGTTTTGGGATTCCTCTAGAGGTCCAGACGACTGCATTCCAAGGGGCAAGGGGCTGATGCTTCTTTATGAGGCGGTAGATTTCACCAGTGGAGTAGGTGGAGATAGCTGAGCCATTCGGGCACCATTCAAACCTATCCTCCTCTGCTATTAGCGTGACAGTTGTGAGGTGAGCACAAACAGCAACCTGCAAATCAGAACGTGGGGGAGGAATAAGCCATATACCATTTCGATGAATGTCAGAGAGCGTTGCTGTTGGTCTGATGCCAAGAGTAGATGAATGGGGAAGGCATAGGAACTTCCTGATGTTTCCAAAGCTGCTCCAGTTGTCAGACCAGAATCTAGTTGATCGCCCATCACCAATTTTTACCTTAATCCAAGGGTAAGCAATATCTCTAACTCTCAACAATTTTTTGATCGCAAATGAGTGGCTTTGTTTCTCCTTCATAGTCCAAAAGTTGCTTTTGCAGTCACTGAGAATTGTCTTTGTGAGCCAGGCGACCCAAATGGAACCTGATCTGAAAAAAAGGAGCCACACGAGCTTTAAATTGCATGCCTTGTTCCACTCATTGAGGTCTCTTATACCCAGGCCCCCTTCTTCTTTCGACAGAGTAACGGTTTCCCATGATACTCGAGCAGAATGATGTCCCTCAGTTGTTCCTCTCCACAAGTAAGCTCCACACAATGAATTTATCATTTTGATACATTTCTTTGGGATTGTGAAAGTGGAACACCAAAAGTTAGATATCCCTGCTATAACTGTATTAATAAGAAGTAGTCGGCCAGCGAAGGAAAGGGAGCGAGCGCTCCAACTATTGACTTTCTTTTTCACTTGCTGGATTAGAGGTTCACAGTTTGCTAGGGAGAGTTTTTTTGTTACTAGAGGAACGCCCAGATATCTGACCGGTAATATACCATGGACTAACCCTGTTTCTGATGTAATGATGTTTACTTCAGGGTCAGTGAGGCCGCAGGAGAAGAAGCAGGTCTTTGAGATACTAACGGATAAGCCCGAGACCTCCGCAAACCGCTGGAGAATTTGGAGGACATTTTTTACCGATTGCAGGGAACCATCACAAAATAAAGCATGTTCCACCAACCATAATTCAACAGCGCAAGATATGAACATATAAGAGCTCGAAGACACAGAGAGAAAGGTTGGACCAAATCGCCACAAAACCATGCCCAAGAATCCTAATTGGGGAAACTGGCTGAATGGGTTTGAGCCACGTATTGTTTGTGTCGGAGTCAGTAAAGTAAAAATAGCTAATGCGTAATGTCTCAATAAGGCGTTGAATCTGGTCATTTTGTCTGTGACACATGTACATTTATGGAAAGGAGGAGCCATGACTAGAGCACTCTTTAGTTTAATTCTTTCTTCAAAAAAAAGAAGAATTTTTTTTCATCTCTTACCTTAGCTTATTATCCTAAACTTAACCCAAAAAACGTAGCTTACTCTATGAACAATTTTCAAAATTATATGTTATGTTAAATTCTGTGTCGAGCGACAGAATCAATGTGTAATTCAGCGTACTGTATATGTTATACTTGAAATGTATAATCTTTAAGATTTTGAGCACTAATTACCTCAGCAAAAAAACAAAACTTCAAATGAACGATTGCCACTTAAAACTACTTTGTCATTGTTTTACCTTTTCAGTGACAGTTATATCTATAGCTATATCTATATGTAATATAAATCAAAAGGAAAAAGTTAAGAAAATTGTACATTTAAATACTAATTATGTGATGGTCACAAATAAAAAATATTTAAGCTGCGTTTTGATAATAATAATATTCTCTCTGTTTCATAAACATTGTCACTTGAAAGCTTTGTGCACATATTAAAAAATTATTTAAAAACTATTTTATTATTTATTTACACACTAAATAAATTTTTCTTTCTAATTAATATATTAAAATAATATGGATAAGACTAAACTTTTATTTAAAAGTTTGCATGAAAAATACAAAACGATACTCTTTATGAAACAAAAATAAAATCTTAAAATAATACTTTTGCGAAAGGGAGGGAGTTCACTTACAATTTATAACAAGAAAGTGAAATCAATTTATTGATAATGTGTTTGTTTCCTCATCATTCATATAATCATATGTTTCGTAAAGCATTTTATATAGGCTCATAAACACATTTAATTATACAAATATGTATACCGACTAAAACTTATTAAATTATGTTAAAAATAAATTATGAGTAAGCATAAATTTTCTTTTATATTGTTAGTTAAATAAAAAGTTACTCTTAAAATTTTAACTATTTTATCCAAATTATACTTATGTTCTATTATATCAGATAAAGTTGAATCTTTTCAAATTTGGGCCCCTTTCTTGTGTTAAAAAAACTTGCTCCCATCAATGTGATTATGTGGTTGATGATGAAGAGATGCACATTTACATTGAAACACAAAAGTGATACTCAAAAAGACTTTGTCAAATTAATGTTCTCTCAAACTTTTAATTGGTAACACAAACTTAAAAATCGATGTTTAGAAATACAATACAGATGAAACATGATATACTCTGTTGAAAATCTAACGCTCTTATCATTTATATGCGTTCAAGTATATCACTCGAGACACTCTCTGATTTCTCAGCTAACGTCTAGCGGATAGAAGGAATGGGGGCGTACATTCATCCGAATGGTACATATGCATAAGATGGAGATGGAAAAATAATACATAATGTATATAATCAAACCAATAAATCATGTTTTTAATGGAATAAAAATAATACTCAAGAAATTGAGGTTTTTATGAATTATGATTGTCATTCAATTATGTATGGTTGTTGTTAATTGATAAAATAATTGAGATTGATTCTCATTACAAATATAGTGCATAAGGCTGTTGATAGTTAAACCTGGAAGGAGACGAAACCTAAATTGAATGATTTATCATTTATGTTTAGGTTTGTATGTATATTATGATATACACAATTTACCAATGATGATACTACATGTATATATGCAAACACATTTTAGATACCACAATTTAATCTCAAAGTATGATTTTAGTGGAATTAGTTTTAATCTAAATACAAGTTTACTCTTTGAATTTGATCTATTCTATCCCAATTATAAATATGTTTTGTTTGTATATCAAACGAACCTAAACTGATGTTTCTTACTTGGAAGACAAACATAAAGTTTATTTTTACAGGCAAAACCTATTATATCCCACATTAAGTACAGAGGATAAAAATGTGGGAGTTAAACAATTTGTAACATCAAGTAATAATTCTTTTTCTTCCTAAGTACATGAATTAATAATTATAATGTGAAAAAGTTGCAATAGCTTGTGAAGTTGCATTATATGTAAGTTCATAAAATAAATAATGGGCTTGGTCTTTTGAAACCTGGACCCGTTTCACATTTCTCGTCAATGTCATCGATACACGTTTGATTTTTTTTTTTTTTTTTTTCGACTAAGTTCCGTTTATATTAAAAGATCAGTCATAGCATTGTTATACATTTCTCGTCAATGTCATCGATACACGTTTGATTTGAGACACCAAAAGTGATACTCAACAAATTATACATTTTTTTCCACTTTCTAATAAACGTTCCGTCAAACTTTTGATTAAAAGAAAACAATCTAAATCTAGCGCCTTGGAGGAAATGTGGGCATGAAATCTTGGGCTTTTGGGAGAGGGACTTCATGAAACCAACTATGGTTGAGAGCTTCCTCCACTGTTAGACGCTTCTCAGGATCCAACGTCAGTAAACCATTCAGTAAATCAAATCCACGTTCTGAAAGTATTTGACCGCCCACAAATGATATAGCTGGAAACTTCTTCCGCAACAAATTGTACCTGTACAACACAAAAGATCAATAACATTAAGATCCACAATCATAACAACTAGATAAGTTAGTACTCACGATTAACAACACAACAACTAGATAAGTTAGTACTCACGATTGTGTGGGAAACTTGGCTTTTGCATTGGGTAACGATGAGAATCCAGGCCAGATTGACTCGTTTGGGGTTCCAAGGACCGCAAAGATCTATACAAAACACAAAAGATTAGATACTTGATCACAGGAAAAACAAAGATTAACAAAACTTGCAAAAAAAAGTATTACCTTTTGAAGCTGGTCAAGTTCAGTCTTGCCCGGGAACAAAGGCTTTTGAGACAAGAGTTCCGCCATGATGCAACCTATTGACCACATATCAACAGCCGTAGAGTACTGCTTCGCTCCTAGAAGAAGTTCTGGTGGTCTGTACCACTGAGTGATAACCATCTGGGTGTAAGGCTTGATAGGGCTACCGTACTGTCGCGCCATACCAAAATCACAAATCTTCAACTCCCCACTGTTGTTCATCAGGAGATTAGATGGCTTCAGATCCCTGTGGATAATCCAGTTCGTGTGAAGGTAGTGCACACCCTCCAGCAGCTGCAGCATTAAGCACTTGACCTCGCTGGTGCTGAAAGGCTGTTTCTTCCTTTCCATCAAGCCCTTCAAGTCGTGCTCCAAGTGTTCCATGACCATGTAAACATCGCTGTCGTTTTTCCCTCCAACCACGACTTCCTTCACGTTCACTATTGAAGGGTGATTGCATGACAAAAGTATGTTGATTTCCCTCAGAGACGTCAAAGGGAATCCGTACTCTTCTTCGTACTTGTCTTCCTTCATCTTGATCTTTTTGAGTGCCACGATCTCTTTTGTTTTCTCATCCCTCGCTCTATAAACAATACCGTATGTACCTTCGTTAATCTTGTTTAGCTTCTGAAACCCATTCACAGACCTGCTACCGAGTAGCATGTTCATCCCTCCCTGAGCTGGAGAAGCTGGTTCTTCAGCTTCCAACTCATCATGATCAGAACTAAAATACTCATTATCAGAATATTCATTACCGCTAAGCTTCTCTACGCTCTGACGTCCACTGCCAGATCCAGATGAATTGCATTGCCGTTCTTCAGACACAACTAACTCACCGCACTCCGGACTCAAACTGCTCCTGTTCCATCTACTAGTCTTGGGAACTACATCATCCGCATGAGACGGTAACTCCTCTTTGTGGGAAGTTAAACCCGTCTCCCATCTAGATTTCTTAACAGGTGATGCCTCCTGCTTCACCTCCTGTTCTTCCTCCAACTGACCCTCCTCCAATTCATCAACCGGTTCTTGTGACATCACAACATTGACCTGACCCTCCGGAGAAGTCTTCCTAGCAAAAGTTACATCAACATCCTGATTAAGTACCCCAGGCCCCTGAGCTTCAACAGCTTCTGGTGACATCACAACGTTGACCTGCTCCTTCGGAGAAGTCTTCCTAGTAAGAGTTACATCAACACCCTGCTTATTTGTAGTCCTTGTCTTCTCCCTAGACGGAGCTTTAGCCACTTCATCCTCTACCCCCCACAAGATCGGTGAAAACTTCCTCCTTTTCTCAGGGGGTCTCTGCACCTCCTCCCCTTTCTCAGAAGCGAACCGTGATCGGCTACTACGAACATCAGTCCTCCTGAGATCTTGCTCGTTAGGACGTTTGGCGTGATGACGCCTCTCACCATCACCGTTCCTGTAAAAGTCGTAGTCTTTTTTGACGGAAAGAGAACTTCTAGAGACATCAACTCCTCCCCCTGCCGCCATCGTATTCTTCTCAATAAGAATCGTATACAAGAAAAATCAAAGAGATAACAGAGAGAGAAATCAACGAAACCCTAGGGAGAATCAATCAAATCACGATAAGCAGATTCGATCGATCAATCAATCAACCAATTCAAGAAAAGACTCAAAAATCAAAGAATCAAAGAAAAAAACGAAACCCTAGAAATTCAATTTCCCAGGGGAAACGCGATTATTTGTTTCCCTTTGATCTCCTCCGATACACACAAGTTCCGGAAGGTCTTACCGGACGGAAGGTAAGAGAACGGAGGACGATCGATCTACGAGCCGACGCGATCTACGAGCTACCTCGTGAAGCCCTCTCTCTCTCTCTCTCTCTCTCTCTCTCTAAATAATTCTTCGACGCGTTTTCAATTCAAACGTCGCGTTTCTATTAACTTTCCTTTTGTTTGTTTATACCCCCCGATGATATGGTCGGCGGCATCCAATAATTTCCTTTTTTTTATTGATCCTGTGTGTGATGGTGTACCGTTACTTCAAATCAGTTAATCCAAGACGGTTTATAACCGTTGGATTCAATGCCTTTTTCTTTAATTTATGAGTTGTGTGCGAGTGGTGTAAATATTAGTTTATGACCGTTAGATCGCATTAGTTAGTCAAAGGCGGTGTAGAGCCGTTGGATTTTGGTAGGTGTACACGCTAACTACGCTTTTATTGGTTGATCTATACTTGATTTAAATCATATTAACGAGAATACAAACCGCTCACTGTTCTACTTGCTTATTCAACAGACCAAGAAATAAAATGCAAGAGATTACAGATATGTATGGGATAAAATTGAAGCGGTAAATGGAGAATTTCTTCCATATTTCACTGAGAACCGATGGAATCATATCTAAACCGGCCGGTTATCTCAAAGCTTAGAGGCGTTGCCATTTACGGCGATTTTAGTTAGCTCCCGACGCAGGATCTTGCCAGCAGGGTTTTTGGGGATTGCGTTTATGAAAGCAACTCTTCTTACTTTCTTATACGGAGCAACCTACATAAGCAAAACATAACATCAACAAATCTTAAGACTAAACTAAATTGTTATGTCTTCACCAAAACCACACAGAGAATTAAAACAACATTACTTGTTTAGCTACAAAGTCAATGACTTGTGCTTCGTTGAGATTGCTTCCTGGTTTTCTCACTATGAAAGCCATTGGAATCTCTCCGGCATCCTCGTCCGGGAACCTTGAGAATTTTATTAATGTCCGTGTCAGAAACAAACAAGTAATATAAACTGTTGAGTGCAGTGAACATATGTTTGGTTAGTATACTCACGGAACAACTGCAGCATCAACCACGTCCGGGTTGGACTGAAGAATCTGCTCCAGTTCTACCGGTGGGACCTATAATGACATGATTATTGATTTATATAAAAACTCCAAAGAACTGATTATATTCTTTTCTTGAGAAAAATTCATTAATATTATTTACCTGGTAAGCCTTATATTTAATAAGTTCTTTTAGCCGATCAACAATATATAAAAACCCTTCAGGATCAATGTAACAAAGATCACCAGTCTTTAACCACCCTTCTTGATCTAATGTCTCAGCAGTTGCTTTCTCATTCTCCACATAACCTGATCACCACAACAAGCTCAGCACATACAAAGAGAATGTTAAAGCTCTCAACTATTCCATTACATACCTTTCATGATGACTGGTCCTCGGAGCCAAAGCTCACCGTTCTTCCCCGGTGGTAAAGCTTCTCCGGTGGACGGATCGACGATTTTCGCTTCCATATTCTCAGAGATACGACCAACCGATCCGTATCTAACCATCTCTTCTGGTCCAGACGTCGCCGCTGCTGGCCCAGTACTCTCCGTCAAGCCGTAGCCTGTCGAAACAACAGTGTTTTAAAAATCAGTCTAACCGTTCAAAAAAAATCGGTTTAGATGCCCGCCTAAACATTAATCTCTATAAAACACCTAATCCCACCTATCGATTTTAATACGGCTTTCCACATAATTCTATATGTATCTATGAAATCGAGTATGCAATTCTGTTACTCACTTTTAAATTGAGTATCTACAAGCATCTTTTCTGAATTTATTATTTATCTGTTTATTGAAAAAAGCAAACCATCATTATAGAAAACTAGATTCCAAGAATCTTGAACTGGAGGGATCCGGTTCAAGATTCTTATATGTAAAGTCAAAACCTCTATAGTCTTATCACACGGCATCACCTGAACAATGTCAACGCCTGGGAATTTAAGCTTAAACCTCCTCGGCGATATCTCTCCCAAGCGGAGCACCGCCGCATCCTAACGAACGCAACGAACTAAGATCGTACTTCCTCGTCAGCTCCGACTTCACCAACGCCACAATCAACGGCGGAGATACAGGCATACCAGTGACCTTATACTTCTCCCGGCCTCATCATCGCCTCGAGCTCAAACTCCCAAGAAGCACAAGCTTCTCTCCGAGCGAGATGGCTCTGATCATCATCGCGAAGCCGAACACGTGGAATAACGGCAGAGGGAAGAGTCCAACGCGGTCGTAGTCAACGGGATCGTTGACCGCTCGTTGGTGAGAGACAGCCGTTGACGCGATTACGTTTGCGGGTGTGAGGAGAACTCCTTTGACTTTCCCGTGGTCCCGGACGAGAAGAGAATCGCTGCAGTGTCGGTTGGTTACCCGAACCGGAACCGGATTATCCAAATTCCGTTTAGTTAACCAGGAGAGAAAACTCGGGGAGAGTCAATAAAACGACTCCGAGAGGAAAGAAGATAAACGGAGTCTATTAACGGTCTCCGACGTGGCGAAGGCGATCACCGGTTGCTGACTTCGACTTGTGACTCACCTCCAGCTCAGATCCGATCGGATTCGCCGGAGAGATCACAACTCCGATCGACATTAAAGCCAAGTAAAGCACCGGGACGTGCAGCGAAGCCGAGGAGAGGATGAACGCGAACGTCTCCGGAGGTAAACCGCTCCGGAGAGTCGCAGCGAGGGAGCGAACCTTACGGAGAAGCTCTCCGTAAGTGAGACTCTCGCCGGAGCTCGCGTCGACGAGGTAAGTAAGGGACTCGACGTCTTTTCCGGCGGTGGCGGGCGGCGAGGAGGTGCGGAGGAGGGAGAGGACGTACTCGGATGTGGAGAGGTTGGTCGATGGGAAGGTAAGGAGAGAGAGGAGCGAAGGCTGTGGTAGATTCCTGTCCGTTGATCGTAGCCGGAGAGAAGGTCGATCGTACGGCTGTGGTTGCTCTTCTTCGTCTTCTCCATTGTTGGCGGCGGTTAGAGATGATGATGGGATGGCTTTTGTTTGGCGGATAGTGTTTTGACAGAAGCGATGTTTTTCAATTAATGATCACGTCGATTAAATTTAAATATTACGTGGTAACGATTTAAACCAATCAAGTTTTTTAGGTGTGTTATTGTTTTTTCTAGAAGAAAGACAAAGAAATACAACAGTCTTTATGTCTGTCTGGAAATGAGTTTAGTCAGTTTACCACGTTCTTACTGCCATTTTACACATTTACTACCTAGTAAAAAAAACTAACTTATATAAAAATCCTACTATATAAAAGGGACTAAATTCAAGGCTTTTGAGACTATCCACCTCATCCAAAATATTCTCATCTCAAAAAGAATTAAAAATAATATCATTTAGAAAATAATTAACTAACATACAACTTTTGATATTTCTAGAAATTTCAAATTTGTAACAGCTAATTTATAATAGAATCATATATCTATATTGAATTATGTTATATTTTAATAGTTAGACTTTAAGGGTAAATAAATTATTAATTATAATATATATAATTTATAACATTATATTGTAGTTATAAATAAAGAGAAAATAACCGGGAAGGATGAAGAAGCTCATGTAAAATTATGTAATTAAAATGGTAAAATGGTGAGTATGATGAGGTGAATCTAAGAAATTTGTTGTACAAATTATGGTGTTTATTCGTCCACTATAAGATTTAAAATAAAATATATATTCACATAAATAAGTCAATATTTGTTGTTTTTTTTTTTGGTAAGATGTTAGATTATTATTTTCTAAAAGGTTACACTGTGTTTTTAAACAACTTATTACAGCAAGGAAACAAAAACAAACCAACAACAACTCAAGGTAAAAAAAGCCTTAAGGAAGTCTTATACAAGAAATATAAAAAGAAGTAGAGAAGATGATGCGAAAGAAGAACTTACGGGGTAAGAGAGGAGCCTCACGCATCATACGTTCGAAAGAGGCAAGGATGACTGATGAAGTGAGGAGACATGACTGAAAGTAGAGCTTGATGACTGGAGTAGCATGTGCATCTACGTTGACACGAGGTGATTGATCTAGGCTGCAACAGAGTGTAGATCAGCCGGAGGAGAAATCCAAACTTCAGCAGCAAAAGGCTGCCATATCAAGCGAGAGAAAGAGCACTCAAAGAAGAGATGATGGTGAGTCTCTATTTCCCAATTACAAAGGGCGCACGTTCCTGAGACATTTAATCTCCAACGCCTCAGCGATCCTGGTTGGCAGTCTTCTCCGCAAAGCCAGCCGTGCATGATATAAACGCATTACGTGGAATATGGTCCTTGAACCAAATATTCTTGTGCCAATATGTATTGTTGATAGTGTTTATATTCTTTTCTGACATTAGTATCCATATTTTTTGATAAACTGATTCCAAAGAGATTAGTTTGTGGAGCTAACCAAACGAGGATGCATAGTTGTTTACTTGGAAAAAGTAAATAGGTGAATGATAGAGGGGGTGCGTGCCTTTTCAACATGGAAATATGCACATATATTAAATTATAAGTTTTGACTAATATAGTGAAAAATATAGTGATAGGATGAAGTTGGTAAATCCAAAAAAGATGTGCTGAATGAAATCTTCTTGTCAAATGCATAGATGTGAATCTTATTGAATCGGAGTTTCACTGTTATAAGCATGTGGAAAAACTTCGGGTGTCAAGGAGAAAGAAAAAAGTGTATATAAGTGAAACCCAAAAATATGATTCTT